>NC_041389.1:708955233-708992028 GCF_002162155.2 Triticum dicoccoides | reverse complement strand
TTCTCCGGTCGGCACATATAGAATATCGCCGTTTATGATGCCGAACATATGTGCTTCACCGTCCGGATCATAGTTATCCATAATCGGGTCAGCTCTATCATCCGCCATTATATCAGTCCTGAAAACATGTAGTAAAAACAAATTAATTAAGTGAAGAAGGGGGGCGGTGGCGGTGGCGGTGGCAAAAGGAGGGGGCGAGGAAGGGGTGGGAGAGGGTGTCGCGGTAGAGCGCGAGACGGGGCGGCAGACGACGGCGTCACGGAGAGGGGAGGCGAGGACAACACATTTATAACCCTCGCCGTCCCCTCTCCGTATAAACAAATTGTCCGAACAGAGCTTGGAGTAGAGTGGCTAGGGTTTCGCCAGGGATGCGGATGGAGACGAATATATGTGGGGTCGGGATGGCCCATGTGCAGGGCGGGGGGTGCTGGCCACACTCTTTTTTCTTTTCTTTTTCATTTCATTTCATTTTTTCTTTTCCTGTTTTTATCCTTTTCATCTTTAAAACAATTCAGTATATCAAAATATAGCAATGAAAAAAGATATTTGAGAAATCATAAAATGTATGTGAATTCAAAAAAATGAATCATAAAATGTTCATGGATACAAAAACATTGTGATTTTGCAAAAAAAAAGGTTTTCAAAAAATGTTGATGATTTTGTGGAAAAAACAGGAATAAAAACATATTGTGTATTCAAAAAATGTTTAGGGATTTCAGAATAGTTCACGTATTTAATTTTTTCACTGATTCATGACATATTCGTGAATTTAAAAATTATTCGTGTATTTCAAAAAATTGATTTTATTAGACACAAAAAAATTCATCAAAACAAAAAAATATTAATGAATTCCAAAACATATTCTTTCTTCTTTCTTTTTTTCTTCTTCCTTTTTTTTCTTCTTTCTTTTTTTCTTCTGTTGTTTTCTTCCTTTTTCTTTTTTTCTTCCTTTTTCCTTTTTTCTTCCTTTTTCTTGTTTTTCTTCTGTTTTTCTTTTGTTTTCTTCTTCCTTCTTTCTTCTTCTTCCTTTTTCCTTTTTCTTTCTTCTTCTTCTTCCTTTTTCTTCTTCCTTCTTCTTCTTCTGCCGGCGCGCGGAGGACGGCAGGCAGGGCCAGCGGGCGGCGGGCGGCGGGCGGCGGGCGGCGGGCAAGGGCGCAAGGCACGGGCGGCGGGCAAGGGCAGGGCACGGGCGGAGGCGGCGCTCACTGGGGACGGGGGCGGCGACGCGCAGGGCTTCGGCGTCGGCGTCGGCGTCGGGGCAGGGCTTCGGCGTCGGCGTCGGGGCAGCGCTTCGGCGTCGAGAGAGAGGAGAATGGGAAGTGGCAAAACTGCTAAGTGCAGTATTTATAGACGCACCTTTAGTCGCGGTTGGAGAGGCGGACCGCGACTAAAGGTACCCTTTAGTTGCGGTCCGCCTCCCCAACCGGGACTAAAGGATTTTGGCGCCGCTTCCGTTCCCGCGCAGAAAGACCCTTTAGTCGCAGTTGGGGACAACAACCGTGACTAAAGGGTACCCTTTAGTCGCGGTCCGCCTCCCCAACCGGGACTAAAGGTCTGTGCTAGAACTGGCGCGGTGCGGTGGGATGTTTAGTCCCACCTCGCTAGCCGAGAGGCTTCGACAGTGGTTTATAAGCGCGGCTGCGCTCACCACTTCGAGCTCCTCTCAAATGCAGGCTTACGGGCCTATTCTGTCACTATGTGCCTGTGGGCCTACTCGGCCTTCTGCGGGCCTGAATCCTGGCCCTTTAATGGGTTTCTAGTCGTATTCAGGCCGTGGTGGCCCAGTAGGTGGCATATTTCCTTTTTTCCTTTTTCCTTTTTTCTTCTGTTTTTTTCTTCTGTTTTTTTCTTATGTTTTTCTTCTGTTTGTTTTTTTCTTCTGTTTTTCCTTTTTTCTTCTGTTTTTTTCTTCTGTTTTTTTCTTCCTTTTTCCTTCTTTCTTCTTCTTCCTTTTTCCTTTTAAAATCAAAAACATAAAACTAATTCATTTTAAAATCTTAAAAATACAATTATATATCAAAAAAATCAGAAAAATAAAACTAATTCATTTTAAAACCCCTTGAAGGTTTGACAAAAGGTTTGATACATCATTCAGTTCATCGACCAAATACAAAGTTTGGTACAATAAATTATTACATATCAATTCTTCCCTTGTGTCCCTGCTTGCTTACGATTGTGCCGTATCCATGGAGCATCCTCATCATTTAACTTAATGCTTGGGTCAATGTTCACTTTGAAGGGCGGAATTTCACCAAACATATTATAATCTTCTGACATGTCTGTCTTGTCCTCCACTCCCACGATGTTTCTTTTCCCTGAAAGAACAATGTGGCGCTTTGGATCATCGCATGATGTACTGATCGTTTTCTTATCTTTCCGTTTCCTCGGTTTGCTACTCATGTCCTTCAAATAAAAAACCTGAGCGACATCTTTGGCAAGGACGAATGGTTCGTCAAGGTAACCAAGATTGTTGAAATCCACCATTGTCATTCCGTATTGCTCGTCCACCTTTACCCCACCTCCTGTTAGCTTGAACCATTTGCACCGGAACAAAGGGACCTTAAAGGAGGGTCCATAGTCAAGTTCCCATATCTCCTCTATGTAACCATAATATGTGACCTTTTGCCCATTCTCGGTTGCTGCATCAAAGCGGACACCACTGTTTTGGTTGGTGCTCTTTTTATCTTGGACGATCGTGTAAAATGTATTCCCATTTATCTCGTACCCTTGGAAAGTCGTTATAGTCGAAGATGGTGTCTTGGCCAACATGTATAGCTGATCTACAACATCATTGTCATTCATTAAATGTTTTCTCAACCAACTGCCGAAAGTCTCCATGTGGGCCTTCCTAATCCAGGATTCAGGCTTCCCCGGGTTGTCCGAGCGTAAAATATTCTTGTGTTTCTCAAAGTACGGAGCCACCAAGCTGGAATTGGTCAGTACAGTGTGGTGTGCTTCAGTCAGAGAATGGCCGTCCATACATATCGTTGATTTCCTTCCGATCGTGCCTTTTCCACTTAGTCTCCCCTCGTGCCGCGATCGAGGAAGACCAATCGGCTTAAGGTCAGGAACAAAGTCAACACAAAACTCAATTACCTCCTCATTTCCATAGCCCTTGGCGATGCTTCCTTCTGGCCTAGCACGGTTACGAACATATTTCTTTAATACTCCCATGAACCTCTCGAAGGGGAACATATTATGTAGAAATACAGGACCGAGAACGAAAATCTCTTCGACTAGGTGAACCAGGAGGTGCGTCATAATATTGAAGAAGGATGGCGGGAACACCAACTCGAAACTGACAAGACATTGGATCACATCGTTCTGTAACCGTGGTAGAACTTCTGGATTGATTACCTTCTGAGAGATTGCATTGAGGAATGCACATAGCTTCACAATGGCTACTCGAACATTTTCCGGCAGGAGCCCCCTCAAAGCAATCGGAAGCAATTGCGTCATAATCACGTGGCAGTCGTGAGACTTCAGGTTTTGGAACTTTTTCTCCGCCATGTTTATTATTCCCTTTATATTGGACGAGAATCCAGACGGGACCTTCATACTGCTCAGGCATTCAAAAAAGATGACCTTCTCTTCTTTGGTCAGAGCGTAGCTGGCACGACCTTGAAACCATTCCGGATGTCGGTCATCAGGGTCTTTCAAACGTTGCTGGTCCTGCCGTGCTTCCTTTGTATCATTTGTCTTCCCATACACACCCAAGAAGCTTAGGAGGTTCACGCAAATATTCTTCGTAACGTGCATCACGTCGATTGCAGAGCGGACATCTAGGACTTTCCAATATTCTAGCTCCCAGAATATAGATTTCTTCTTCCACATGGCTGCGTGCCCGTCAGCTCCCTTCGGAACTGATTGTCCGCCAGGACCCTTTCCAAAGATGACTTTCAAATCCTTGACCATATCAAATACCTCAGCACCAGTGCGTTCCGCAGGCTTCGGCCGGTGATCTGCCTTGCCGTTGTAATGCTTGCCCTTCTTTCTTACTGGATGAATTTTTGGAAGAAATCGACGATGCCCAAGGTACACGTTCTTCTTACAATTTGGCAAATGTACACTTTCAGTCTCATGTAAGCAGTGCGTGCATGCATTGTATCCCTTATTTGACAGTCCCGAAAGGTTACTAAGAGCAGGCCAATCGTTGATGGTTACGAAAAGCAACGCTCATAGGTCAAATTCCTCTTGTTTGTGCTCATCCCACACACGGACACCACCCCATAGCTGTAAAAGTTCATCAACTAATGGCCTTAGGTACACATCGATGTCGTTGCCGGGTTGCTTCGGACCTTGGATGAGCACTGGCATCATAATGAACTTCCGCTTCATGCACAACCAAGGAGGAAGGTTGTAGATGCATAGAGTCACGGGCCAGGTGCTATGGCTGGAGCTCTGCTCGCCAAAAGGATTCATGCCATCCGTACTTAGAGCAAATCTTATGTTCCTTGCGTCAGCTGCAAAATCTTTGAACCATCTGTCGATCTTTCTCCATTGCGTTCCATCTGCGGTGTGTCTCAACTCCCCGTCCGACTTACGGTCCTCTTTGTGCCATCGCAACAACTTGGCATGCTCTTTGTTCCTGAACAGACGTTTCAACCGTGGTATTATAGGAGCATACCACATCACCTTGGCGGGAACCCTCTTCCTTGGTTTCTGGCCCTCAACATCGTCACCAGGGTCATCGCCTCTGATCTTATAACGCAATGCAGTGCATACCGGGCATTCATTCAAATTCTCGTATTCACCGCGGTAGAGGATGCAGTCGTTGATGCATGCATGTATCTTCAGAACCTCTAAACCTAGAGGGCAGACAACCTTCTTTGCTTCGTACGTACTGGCGGGCAACTCGTTATCCTTTGGAAACATATTCTTCAACATTTTCAGCAAGTTTTCAAATGCCGAGTCAGCTACACCTGCCTCTGCCTTCCATTTCAGCAAATCCAGTGTGCAGCCCAGCTTTTTCAGACCATCATCGCATCCGGGGTACAGCGCCTTTCTGTGATCCTCTAACATGCGATCCAAATTCTCCCTCTCCTTTTCAGTTTCGCAGCGTCTCCGTGCATCAGCAATGGTCCGACCAAGATCATCAACGGGATCATCACGTGCCTCTTCTTCACCTTCCCCTTCACCTTCAGCATCTTCCATGAAAGTATCATCGAAATGAGCAAGATAGCTTTCATCGATGAAATCATCCCCTTCTTCATCTTCTTCCATTATAACCCCTCTTTCTCCATGCTTGGTCCAACAATTATAGCTTGGCATGAAACCGTGCCGAAGCAGATGCATGTGAACATCTCTTGAGGAAGAGTAACCCTTCTGATTCTTACAGATAACACATGGACAGATAACAAAACCCCCCTGCTTGTTCGCATTAGCCACTACGAGGAAATCTTTCAAACCCGTAGTGAACTCGCCGGAGAGTCGGTTACCGTACATCCATTGCCGATTCATCTGCATTATTATAATATAAAATATATAATTAACCATCATGCATTTGTTAAACTAACTAGCTACAAACAATATAAATTAAACAATGAACTGCACACATGCATATTTTACCAATGACACATCAAAGGTTCATCAAGTTGCTAACCGCGATCGAGGAGTGTGGCTCCAACACTTCATGTCATGTTTGTTTCATGCTCTTGGGGCATTTCATCAAACACCTTATGTGCATAAGAGGAACCAAAAGCAAACCTACACCCACTTGTGAAGAGAATGGCTCCAAATGGCTAAGTGTTGGCTGCTGGATGGGTATATATAGGGGAGGGGCTTTAGTTGCGGTTGGCCTGGCAAACCGTGACTAAAGGTGCCCGAAGGCCTTTAGTCGCGGTTGTCCTCGCCAACCGCGACTAAAGACCCTCACGTGCGCCAGCTGGCCACCGAGCGCCCTGGGCCCAGGCCTTTGGTCGCGGTTCACCTCCAGAACCGCGACTAAAGGTCCCATTAGTCGCGGTTCCTACAGCTTCGCGACTTATGGGGCTGGACGGAAGCCTGTTTTTCCACCAGTGCACGTCACCGCATGCATGCATGTGGAAATCTTTTTGGATTTTCAGTTTTTAAAATGTTTTATCTCTTAAATGAAAAATCCGATTACAAAATCCGTTTTCACCATTAAATCCCTCGCGGCGAGATCTTCAAAACTAGATCTCATATCAATATATTTTGATGATTTTTTTGGGTTAAAAGTTGTCATGTCTATTGCATATGAATTGTCATGATGTTTACACTAAAGTTGCCATGATATGTTTCAGCTATTTTCTTCTACATTTAAAAGTAAATTTTGACATATTATAAAATGGAGAATTAAGAAACACTAGTAGAAAACAGGGCTTTGGTCACAGCTCAATGTACACATTAGTCTCGGTTGCATCACGAACCGGGACTAATGTTTGCATTAGTCCCGGTTTGAGTGGCTAAGGCGCCGGGAAGGCATTAGTTCCGGTTCAAATGGGATCTTTAGTCTCGGTTTGAGATACAAACCGGGACTAAAGGGCGCGATGCCCTTTAGTCCTGGTTCGTTTCTCAAACCGCATTTGAACCGGGACTAATGCCTTCCCGACGCCTTAACCTTTAGTGATGGTTTGAGACACGAACCGGGACTAAAGGGTGTGATGCCCTTTAGTCCCGGTTCGTGTCTCAAACCGGGACTAAAGGTTCAAACTCTACCACCCCCTATCGCTTTTTCAGTTTTGGAAAAGGCAAAAGAAAATGATAAAAACTTCAAAAATTAAAATCCTTCGAGATGTAGTTATGTTACTACATCTACTAGTTAGGAAAATTAAAGAACTTAAATTTGGACATGTTTTGCAAAAAATGTTATGAAAAAGTAAAACAGTCATATCTTTTGCATACGATGTCGAAAAAACACATAATATATTAAAAAAATCAGCACGAAAATAGACCATATTTAATGAAGGGTGTATAGGGGTAGGTCAAAAGACTCCATCTGAGAGGATGTTGTTTCCAGACATCTTGTAATGGCCCCAATTTTTTTCATGGATTTTTATGACCAATTCAAGGCATCACGCCAAATTGTTTGGGTTTTCGACAAGTTATACATTTTCTGAAGTTTTCTCGGTGAAAAAAGACCGATAAATGACGTGACGTGTCGCAACTTGCATAATGTGTTGGAATTCATTCAAACCTTGCATGGATGCCTACCATGAGATGACCATCTAGTTATAAAAGTTAGGGTCATTTCAATGATGTCCAAAAACACCATGGTCAACGTAGGGTGATCAGATACACCAGAAGGCTATGTTCGAGAGCACGTTCTTTTCCAATATCCGTCAAATGGCCCCATTTTTTCCATATCCTTGTATGACCAATATAAGGCACCATGCCAAGTAGTTTGGGTTTTTTTACAAGTTTTGTATTTTCTGGAGTTTTTTTGGTGAATAAAGGTCGATAAATCACCGGGCATGTCTGGTGTCAAAAATTATTCAAACCAGACATGTAGTGCATGCCCACGTGCTTGAAAAAGTTGGGGTCGGTGCTGACATTCTGAAAATAACACCCTGTTCAACGGAGTGTTCAGGCAGGCAAGGGTTTGTTTGGGAGCACCTAGTTTCTCGACATCCCTTAAATGTCCCCATTTTTTTCATGGCATGGTATGACCAATTCAATCCATCATGCCAAGTTGTTTGAGTTATCAATAAGTTTTGCATTTTTGGAGCCGGTTAAAAAAGGTCAATAAATGGTAGGATGTGTCACAACTTGCATACGGTGTTGAAAGTCGTTCAAACCAGGCATGAATACCTACCATGAGCATGCCCACCTTCTTGTAAAAGTTGAGGTCATTTCAAGCATGTCTAAAAATAGACCATGTTCAATGGAGAGTGTTCGGGTAGATAATAGAAGGATTCGTCTGAAAGCATGTTGTTTTCCGACATCCTTTGAATGGACCTAATTTCTTCCATCGGGTTCTATGAACAATTCAAGAAATCTTCTCAAGTTGTTTGGATTTTTGACATGCTTTGTATTTTCTAGAGTTTTCTTGGTGAGAAGGGACCGATAAATGGTTGGACGTGTCGCGACGTGCAAACTGTGTCGAAAGTCATTCAAAAATGACATGGAGGCTTGATATGTCTGTGCCAGACTGATGCAAGAAGTTGAGGTCAGTTATCCATAGTAAAAAAACACCTGTTGGGATGCATCCGTGAGCATTTAGTTTTTCCCAATTTGAATACTTCTATTATTTGTAATTTTTGTTATTATCCATCAACATGAACGAATTTTGTATGAAACTTTTACAAAGTGGAACACTTTTTTTCGAAACTTTTAACAAATTCTGAATAATTTATGAAAATTTCGAACACATATGACAAACCACGTACTTTTTAAAAATTTATGAACTTTTTCCAAACCCAAACATTTCTTAAATTTGGGAACAAAAAAATTAAAAACATGATCATTTTTTGAAATTCCAGAAGATTTAAAAATTGTAAACAATATTTGAACGACATTTTTTGGTATTCCAATTTTTCTTTCAAATGTTTGAACTGGTTTTGAAAAGAATAATAATTTTCAAAACTAAGAAAAATAAATTAACCAAATAGAAAAAATATGCTTAATCCTTCGCCCAACTATGCGACGACATCTCTCCCTTCGGGCTCATGTTGGGGAAAGCCCTATTTGCCTCTTATTGCGTCAGACAGTCGCTATTTCTCATAGAACCGATTGATACAAGTGAACGTGAGCCAGCCATTTTAATCTGTTTGTTGCCTCAGCAGGTGCCGGTTTTGGAAGCCTTCTAGATGGTTCTAGGCCGGTTTTTACCGGTTTCTATACGTACTTAGTTATTTATTTATTCATATTTAAAAAAGTTCAAATATTACAAGTAATGGTCGCATTTTTTGAAAAAGTTCAGAGTTTCAAAATTGTTTGTGTTTTGAAAAATGTTCGGGATTTCGAAAAATATTTAATTTCTTCACGCAGTTTTGAAATAATGTTTTTTTGCGATACAATTTTTAAAGAATAGTCATTCCTGTTTTCACAAAGAAATGAGAAAAAAAGAAGATAAACAATGGAAAACCGAACAGCAAAAAAACATGTACACTTTTTTACTTTGCAATGTCATTTTGGGCCTTTGGATGAGCTCAAACTGTGAAGCTGGACGTTGAAAATCTGTACGCTCTGGATTTTCCGTAGAAGGAAGGAAACGGCCCCCCAATACGAAAGATCTTAAACAGCCGCGCTGCTAGTTGGCCAATATAGCATGCTTGTTCTAGTGGTTCGGTCTCTTTGCATGACAGCTACTGGGCCGGCCCAGTTGACCTTCCATCTTCCATGTACGTTGAGCGGTCCATACTCTGTATAATTCTAAAAAAAACATAGGTTGTGTATCGGGATGGGTGCAAAAAGACCATCCTACCTTTTATGATGAAAGGGTATGGAAAGATCTCCTCCGTTCATGTGTTTAGGGGGGTTGTACCGAAGCAGAAGTGTTATGTTTTACTAGTAGTCTGTTTGTGGCAACCAAGGACGACATCGCCAAATCGGCGACAAGTCTGTCTCTGTGTTCCCGTTTCATTCCCTGGACATGGTTGTATTTTCGTTATGTCGCAGTAATGGAAAGAGGTAAGCCTGGTTCAAAAAAAAAAAGTCTGTCTCCGTGTTCGCCCTCCCCGAAGAGGAAAAGAAAGCTCTGCTGCAGAGGCTCGAGGCGCCAACCGAGCACAAGTTGGAGTGCCATCAGTCAATCAATCAGGATGTCCCTACCTGAGCAGAAACTTGAATAGCTGCAGCTAGCACGTACAGTACAATACAGATAGCTAGTCGTGTAACCGTTGTATATGTTCGTTCTGGGGATCAGGGCATATGCAAAATACTCCTATATATGGAGATGAAAAATTGGTAACTGCATGCGTGGTGGCCGCAAGTCTGTTACTGGCAAGCCCTGGGAGTCAAGATGCTTCAGAACAAGATGTATCAAATTGGCATTGGAGTAGTAGAATCACCATTTTATTCATATTCTACGCCCAAGGACCAAAAGGGAGAGTAACAACTTCCTATCGAATGACCACCACCGGAACACGCTCAAGAATTTCCACTGTTAACACAAGGGATCAATACTACAAATCAACTCTATTCGGATCCCCCAAGTTGCCGTCTAGCTTTATTATTTGCTTTCTTTATTTACTCCATAGAAGAGCGTTTGGCAAGAAATCTTGCCAAACAAGCAGCAAGCAACAGCACGACAAATGGGGTAAGAAACTTGAAAACATTGTCGGGACTGTAGTTTGTCAGTGACCAAAGGTTGTACCATCTCCTTTGCTGATGCCTGCGCTCCATCTGCTTCGTACCACTGTAGCTGTAGTACGTGTGTCGATACCACTGGTGGGGAGTTCCAGCCCCGCGCTGGGCCTCCTCAATAGCATTCTGCACTGCGTCGTGGTCAACAAAAGGCAAGGGGGGCCACAAGTAGTCCGATTGCCCGAAGTTGTTACCCATCAAGTAGTCGTCCTCCCACAAGTTATGCCCTCCGACGGGCACAGGATACGGGGATACCAGGGCTTCGGCTTCCCCCGGACGACCATCAGCGTCAGTGCCCAACGTTTGCAGTTGACGCACGCCCAGTGGAGCCTCCAGGTGGTCGTCACCCGCCTTTCTCTTCTTGGCGCCGGAGCTGGACGCCACTGCAGCCGCGGACGAGTTCACCGGGATTTGGCATTCTTTCTCCGATCCCTGGAGTTCTGATACGAAGCCGTCCTCAAAGAATGCTGAATGGAGGGCTTGCACACAGTCTTTTGCCTCGCTGTCATGGACCATCAACAAAACCTTGGTTACCTGCTTAAGAATAATTACCGCAGTCACCCCCCTTGCATAATCACGAAAAATCCAGTTCCAAGTTTGCAATTCGTATTAAAAAGATAAGAGCACAAAGATAAATCATGTTCCAATGCTGCCAAAACAGAAATCATATTCTTTTTTTTGTAAGATAGGTAGTAAAACCTTGAATGGTCCTTGCGAGACCTTCTCGACGTCAACATACATGCTCCGTAGAACATTGAGCGCCTGGCAATGCAGCAACACATAATTAAGAATAGTAGGATACAACATGATTAACCATGAGCAGATAACAGTTCAATGATACTGCCCTGTATTCCATGACAACAATGCAAAATAACAAGTGACTTTCGACATTGTTATGACAAAATTCAGTTTCATAGTTTTCTGACAAAACACCCAAAATGTCAGTTGCTAAGTGTATGTGTGGTTCTTACCTTTTCAAGAATGGCTGTCGACATCTGCGGCATCCCTACTAGTGAGATGACTGATCTATTCTGTTGTCGATCAACAGTTGCAAACTTTTTAAGCTCCTCAACTGCATTATCAAGAGCCTGTAACATCATCGGAACTACCGAATGTATCAATATCATTTAATTTTTTTTGAAAAACACAATAGCAGGATCAATGTTTCATTTTTTTTTATTTTTGGAAAAAGGGATAACTCTCGACCTCTTCGTTGATTAATGCACACATTCATAGCAGGATAAATATTTACCGGTTGGATCAATTCCTGACTCAACTTTTTTGATGGAACTAGTGTAAAACACATCTTGCCTTCACGAGCAGCCACCCAATCGACATAGATGCCCAAATCTTCAAAATATTTAAAAATTGAGATGGCCTGCCCAAATAGCATAATGAGATACCCCGCAAAAAAATAAATAGCATAGTGAGATAACCAATAGAACTCAATAAATAAATACATAGCTAAAAGAGTCACATGTCTATTGCTAAGTAAGTACCTTTACTACAAAAGCCTCCTGGTTCAGCTCACTCGTCCTCTCTATGTCCAGAATGGTAATATTTGATTCCAAAACAATGCTGGTTAATGTACTCTGAAAAAATGGTACATTCCAGTGCCAGTACTAGTTATTGCACATCGAAGAGCAAATCATAGCATAGTGATATGGTTATGCAACAAACCTTGCTCATATCTCTTGTTTTAGTGATCGCAGTACCGCACGCTTGAGGGTTGTATGAGTTCTTAACTATAACTTTTTTGCCACCTTCCATAGCTATTTGTATTGACTGGGATGCATAAGTTCACATATGTAAGTAAGTATGTAATTGACTACGTGTAATAATAGAAGATCATGTACGATTGGTAAATCACTGCCTAGCCAACACCTAATCCACAAAAAAAAACAAGGAGAATACCTTTGCAGCAAAGAACCCAATGTCAGCTGCCTCATCAAATGTCAAGTGGGGCAGTGGTATTGCCTTTGCACAAACTTTAGGATCACATGTGAAGATACTGTCTTGATCCTTCCAGGCCTATATATTGCGTATCAGGGAAGTCAATTATACTAGCATTAAACATACTGCATAACATAGTACAGAGACACCACACAATCCATTATCTATAGCTGTTAAACTTATTTGTAGATTTTAGGGTCTGGTGGGGTACTATCAGCAGGTTTGCGCGTAGCCCACCCACCCACCTTGTTCTTCGCAGGGCGGGTGCTCTGACTATCTTCTTCTTGAGCCCGACAGCAAGCTTTTTTTTTTTTTGCGGGAAACGGCAGCAAGCTTTCAATGCGTGTCTTTTTGCAAAATGAAAGAACATGCCTGTATTTCTGCTGATCCCAAGTCTCTGGCAATGATAGCTGCAGCCAAGTCGCTACCAACCCTTCCAAAAGTAGTGACAGGGCGCAGTTCCCATTCCTGAAATTTCATACGCACTTTCACCACCAAGTTCACTTGCCAATTTGACTAAACATAAATTTTAAGTTCAAATTGTCTATGAATCAAGTGTGCCAATTTAATGAATATATAGAAATAAGACTCAGATATTGTCAACCATTGTTACTATCCTCTTGAAAACACTACCTCCGTTCCTAAATATTACATGCTGGCAGTTTAATTTAAACTGCCCCAACGTCTTATATTTAGGAATGGAGGTAGTAACATATTCATCAGTTTCTACGGCAGCAAGACATTGATAAACCATTCCGGAAATATGTCTATCTAATTACACTATCCTTCACAGTTCCATCCATAAATAAGATAATAGGACAGAGAAGGATGATAGAAACAAAGGCCTGATAATAAATATTTAATTAAATCACCAAATTATTGCGTTTGCTAGAAGCATATACCTGCAGTGTCCCTTTCCCGAGTTTATTTAAATACTCAAAAAATATTTTCGTAGATGTGCGTTGTCCAAAGAAAACAAGGTAATCTCTTGTCCTAGGAGTCAGCTCTTTAGTCATCGCAACATACTGGAGATGTGATTCCAACTCATCCAAACAACCTGTTGAGTTTGACAAGGAGAAAGGCAACGTGAATGACTGGAAATGTACTAGTGCCAAAGAAATGCAAAGTGTTGGATTATCTAGTACTAGTACGTGTTTAAATTAGTAAGCATGCCACATGTTTCTTGTTTTCTATCACCATGAATTTGCCGGACGGGTGATGTATAATATGAATAAAAGAAAAATTATAACACAGAGAATTAACTTTTGTGTGAGGGAAGAAACGTGTTCTTGTTCCACGAAGCATATCCGTCGTAAATATACATCACACTATGTGGACAATCAATATTGTTCAAGCTGTGACCACGTGACACATGTGGTAAGCAATACAAACAGTTTAAAAAAAACTTTGTTCAAGCTGTGTAGTGAGGTCAATGTAGTGATATAAACAATTTCATTGGAATTAGAGCTATATAAATTGATCATACAAAAGCCGTCTTGTTTTGTTTTTTTTAAGCCGAAAGCCGTCTTGTTGAAGGCACAAAAGAGGGGTGCTCTGACGTAAAGAATGTGGCTATATGACAACGACTAAGGCCAAAAACTGATGTATAAAGAACCTAAAAATTCAGTCCATGAAGCGGAACATGGGGAAAACAAGCGATATGGAACTGCCCCTGCATTGTCCGGACGGGCAACACGGGAGGCGATCTCAATCCGGCTTCTCTCCCCCCGCTATTGCCGGATGCCGCCACCGGGCAAAGCCCGTGGGGCCGTCGTGGCGGCGACTCGAAGTGAGCGGCAGTGATGGTAAAATTGCGGCAGCATGACATCGATTTCTGAGAAGAAGCGGCGGTTCTTACTGCTAAACAGCAGTTGTAGCAGCAGTGAATACAAGCGGCAGCGGTATACAAGATGCAGCAGAAGCGGAAGCTCGACGTGCTGCTCGCCTGGATCTTGTGCCTGAGTGCGGTGATGTGGCCCGGAGTGGCTCACTTATGGCTTCGGGAGTGGTGGCCGTTTGTGCCACGCCGCATCTGTGGTGCCGGTGGCGGCTGCAGGCGACGAGTTCTGCTCCGCGTGTTATTACTGTAGGCAGCGTGCCCGACGATTTGCTGGACTCAGGTCTTTGACGACGCATGGAGGCTACAAGGTGCCGCTCCCAGATCCGGCCATGGAGTCGATGAGCCGATGGGCTTGTGCATGGCTCTTTCTATTGGGGTGGCAGTCAGTTGTCGTGTGCTCTACTGACCACTGTTGGTGTTGGTCCGTCTAATGGTCACACCGGCATACGGCGGCACCCTCGGTACGGATTGTCGTTGCCATCGAAAGGTCTTTATGATGGTTCCTCCCTCCATATCGACGACTACTCCTTTTGGATGTGAAGGCTTCTTTATAAGTTTTGGTGGCTCTCATTCCAGTCAGCTTGTCTTTGGCACTAAAATACAATCTATGAACGGCGACTTGATGCAAAGAAAATGATTGTGCAGCGATGACGGAGATTTCTAGCACAACACATGTAGTTGTTTGGATCGCGGAAAAAGTGGTGGCAACAAAACACATGGACTCTGATGTGATGCTTCTTGAGTACCCATTCTCGAGCTCCGTGGTGAAAATCTAGGTATGGCCTAAGTTGGTTATACCCAACAAGGCACACTGTTTTTGCATCATTATCTTGTTGAAGGCATTGCTTGCGTGTGCTCAGACTTTGATCTCCAGGATAAAAACTAAGAATCGGGCTTTCAAAGGTCCAATCCGGTGGCGATGGCGCTTGAGCGTTGTTTCCTTCCTGAGAGCGTTGCTATTGAAGAACCTCGTGGTCCTTTTGATGTCAAAAGATAGTTGATGAGGTTATGGTCGTTGTAGTAGTTTGTTGATTACTGTTTTGATCACTTTGGGTTTTCCTTTTCTTACTTAGGCATAACTATGGTCTTGTATAAGTCTACTTTTTGCCGGTGTGTTTTGTGGGTTAATGTTGGATGTGTGCATCCTACCCGTGTAAAGGCCGTATTTGTGTTCATTGTGTTTGTACTCTTTACTTGATGCTTCATTTTAAGAAAATGAAAGCCATCCTTTGTCGAAAAATGAAACGGAAGATGAATAGAGCTGTAGAGGTGCAGGAGAAGTTGAGAACGCATGTTGATCGGTGGAAGTGAACAAGCATATATATGCTCGTACTAATAAAGGCAGGCTCGCCACTATCGTTCATAAAAGTTAAATTTGTAAATGCCTATCTTGGGATTGGATTAGTGAAAATGTACAGCGTATCTAGACAAATCTAAAATAAGAATTTTGGGACGGAGGGAGTATTCTGAGATGATGCACTGAATTTAGCAGGTACTCCCTCCGTTCGGGATTACTTGTCGCAGAAATGGGTATCTAGACGTATTTTAGTTCTAGATACATCCATTTTCGAGACAAATAATTTCGAACGGAGAGAGTACGAGAGATGCAGATTTTTTTTTGTAGCAAACAAGAGAGGATATGCAGAATGACTTCAACATACCTGATACAGTTGTGCTGTCTAATCCAAGCTCATCAATCGTCCTGAGCAGAGAAGAGCAGAGCAAAGCGAAGCAGAGGACAGACTATACATGAGGATCGCATGCACACGAAATACAGAAATTAAACACTACACACACCTGAGATGCAGCTGCTTTGTGATGATGAGCTCCCGGATTTCACTCGCCTTTCGGACGCCGCCTGTCAGAGCCGTCCATGCGGCCTACACAGTCATTTTTATGTGCACATTCGTAAGCACGTACTAATGGATCAATAGAGTCAGCAGAGAGGTAGATAAATGTTACCAGAAAAATGTTGGTGGTAGTGTTGTCCATGGCGGACATAACAAGCGCCGGATTCTCCGAGCTTAGGACGAGCTTGGCCATCTCTTTCATCCGCTCAGCTGTCGGTATCGATGAACCACCGAAGTTCATCACGACGGTTGCAGCGGCCGACGCAGCATTGCCCTTCTTCACAATCGCCAGGGTGCCGTGGCCGTGCATGGAGGCGGGGTCGATGGAGAGAGCTGGATTCTGGATGACCGCCGGGGAATGCAGATTGTAGTCACACGAAGCAGGCCGCGGCGCCGGCGTGTCCCCGTCGGGCAGATCCAGCGACTCGTCTAGAATCGGTCCGGCCTCTTGCACCGCAGTCATGCTGCCGGACTTCAACTCCAGATATGCCGGTACCGGCAGCCGGACCGACGTCATCTACGCGGGCGGTTCTGGCTGCCGTATGTGTTTCCGGATCGGTCTTGGGCGACCTGTACACCTTGCAGAGCATCAGCTGTTGGTGGTCGAGCCCAATCTCCACCATGATCCAACCAAGACTTTTGTTTCGATACGTTTTCCGCGCATCAGGCGGGTTCTTGATCTTCAGCACGTAAGTGAGCGTGTCCCTGTACGCCCCAGTGGGTTTCCTATCGGGGCCTAGGATGCCCTGCTTCCCCTTCTCCGAGTGCTAGAACGTCTTTCCGGCGGCGGCGCCGCCGCCGACCTGGCGGCTTCGCTTCGGCGCAGACCCACCAACCCCGCCCTGGTGGTATTTGGCGCGGCTACAGAAGTACCAAGCAACTCCTTTGCCGTCGCCTTGGTCGGTGCCCGGAGCGTGCTCGCGCCCACGGACGAGGACCTCCGGGGGAGCCGAGTAGGGGTCCGCCTCATGGATGAAGCTGTGAGGGAATGACTCACCATCGACCTTGCGCCGGAGAAGACTGGCCAGCTCGAGGAAATCCAGCTGGGGCGCCGGGGTTTGCGGCTCGCTGGTAGCCATCATGTCGCCGCCAATTTTTCAACCTCGACGCCTGTGAAGCGGTGAAGGAGGCGGAGTGGGGGAGAAAGCAGAGGCGGCTTGCTGGAGGAGTATATTTTATGAGGATTGATGGAGAAGTATATAGTACTACGTAATATTATACTCCCTCCGTTCCTAAATACAGTATAAGTTTTTAAAGATTTTAAATGGACCACCACATACGGATGTATATAGCCATATTTTAGAGTGTAGATTCACTCATTTTGCTTCGTATGTAGTCATTTGTTGAACTCTCTACAAAGATCTATATTTATTTAGGAACGGAGGGAGTATATGGGGATATTGGTCGGTCGACGGCACTGGTTGTCTTCTGGCTGGGCGCCACTTTCTGTCCGAGACATCCATTTCTATTGTTTTGGCGTCTCCGAGGGAAGGGACCGATCGGATTTCCGCTGGAGGGGAAGGGTCCCACTGATCCGAGACCGTGCCCGAGGAGAAGGGCCGGCCGGCGTCCGTGATTCAGTTTTTGCACATCTCATACATCAGTATTCTTTGTGGCCCTTTATTTATCTCAGCTTTGTGTCTTCTTTTGTTTGTTTCTTTGTTTTATTTGTTTTGGACATATTTGTTTGTCTTGGCGTCCAGGCAGATGGAACTATCCTAGACTTGCAAAATTCTCCCCCTCAAAGAAAAAAAAAAAGACTTGCAAAATTCTCTGTCGTTTTTTTTTTGCGGGAAAGGGATTTTCATTTATCAGATAATATGATTACAATCAGCAGCAACAATACTCGCAATCTCGTCAGGAGGCGTGCGCAACCAGCACGCAGTCCGCTGTTGCGTTCGTCCCATTTGAGCAAGAGTATGACTATGTTTACATTACCCCTGATCTTGATTATATGGATCCTCCTTTCTTGAGCCAGTAGCGATCTGATCTCCATTACTCTATGAGTATGTGCTGATCGATCTTGCCCAGATGCTGAGATCATTTGTACAGCTTCGGCACAATCGGTCTCCACCACAATGTCTAGTTTAGTCCAATTGAGGGCCAAAATAATACCTTCATGAATTGCTGCCAACTCGGCCTCCACCGCGTCTATGCAGCTCCCAAAACCTCTGATTGCAGCAAGCATCACAGCCCCAGTGTGATCACGGAGAAGCATCCCTGCACCAGCGGTACCATCTGTGAGCAAAAAGGACCCATCGACGTTGAGTTTTGCGTCCAACGTTCCACATGTGGTATGGGCTTCTGCTTCCATATGGGCTCACCAAAAATAATCCACCACCTGTTTACCTTTGGTCGGGTCCGCATCAGGGTATTGTTCCAACGACAATAGCGATGACACATAGCTGGCGAGGAAGCGACGAGAGGCCTCGATTGGAACCGCTAGTTTATGGTGGGTTACTTCATGGCGAACATGCCAAGACCGCCATAGGATCATCATAATGAAGAGTCGTTGGGGATCATTCCGTTTCTCAAGGAGACGGAAGATCCACTCCGGCTCAGTATCCTGAAGGTCGGCCTCATTGGGGAGGTCCCAAACTTGTCTCATAGCATTCCAGAGACCGGCTGCATGGGGGGCAGCGAATGAGGGCATGATGAGCATCCTTTGTGTCATGTCCGCATATGGTGCAAGGCTGAACAGATTGCATGTGTTTCAATTTTTTTGTAGCTTCTGTAGCTAGAGATTCATGTGCAGCTTTCCACGCAAATATACGTACTTTTGGCTGCGCTTGACTCTTCCAAATCAAGTCCCAGACAGGGCGCCGGCCATCCAGACGAGCGCTGGACGCTCCAAGTTCATTTTCAGACATTTTCTCCTGTAAACCAAGAGAGTATGCACTCTTCACGGAGAACAAGCCGCGGTTATCAGGAAACCATGCCACAAAGTCAGACTCCAGCCGTTGTGAGGGTTTGATTTTCATGATCACGTCAATGTCAACTTGATAAAAATAGTGTTGTAGCAGCCCTCTATTCCATGTTCCATCAGTGGTTAACAGTTCAGCAACCCATTTGAGGCGGCAACGTCTTCTAGGGGTAATGGGCCGACATGAAGTGCCACGGGGAATCCATGGGTCTCTCCATATCCGGACCTTTGCACCGTCACCTATACGCCATATAATTCCTTCCTTCAGCAGTTCGAGGCCGTACTCAATAGCTTTCCAAGTGGAGGATGCATTACCCGTAAAAAATGTGTCTACCAGTGGCCCATTTGGGTAGTACTTGGCCCTGAGCACTTGGGCACAAAGACTATCGGGTTTTTCTAATAATCTCCATGCCTGCTTAGCCAAAAGAGCCCGATTAAAAATCTGCAAGTCTCGGAAGCCCATGCCTCTGCATGTCTTTGGTCTGATCATGCAATCCCAGGAAATCCAGTGTGTGCGCCGCTGATTCTTACTAGAACTCCATCAAAACTCTCTTATCATTTTCATTAGATCTTCACAGAGCCCTGCAGGTAGTTTAAAAACACCCATCAAAAAGGTTGGCAAGGATTGCACGACCGCTTTGATGAGAATTTATTTGCCGCCACTAGAGTACTCTCCCCACTGAACCATTCTTTTTAATTTCTCTTGAATGCTCTGAAACTTCCCTCTGGTCATACGGCTGTAACGCCCGGATAATTAGGCCACAGTAAACTCTCCTAATGATGCCATGTCATCTTTGATCACTGTTGCTAAACTTTCGTAAGTTCAAACGATCCAGAAATCAATTCAAAAAAAAATGGCAAACAACAAAAGTTTTTAGAAGTTGAAACAAAAATGTTCTAACAGGGCCAAAAATGACATAGGTAATTATGGTGTAGAAGACACGATTTTATAAAATATCTAAATGCCCTAAATTAAATAAAACAGAAAAAGGAAAAGAAAAATAAAGAAAGAAAGAAAGAGAAAGGAAAAAAAAACCCCAAACCCCCCTGGGCCAACTAGCCCAGCTAACCCAGCCGGCCCGGCCCGCCTTCCCCTGCCGTCTCCCTTCCTGTTCCCCCAGACCTGGGTTGGAACAGGGGCGTGTCCCCGTCGCACCACCTCGCCGTCCCCGCCGAGGGGATAAGGATGCCGACGCCGCGCCCCCTCGGGCTCCCCTCCCCACTCGCCCCCACTCCCGCCTTGGCTCCTGCGCCTCTCCCTCTCCCCTCCAGATCCATCTCCCCCTCGTTCCCCACCGCAACAGAGCGCCGCCATGGCCTCGCCGTCGTAGAACTCGCGGCCGCTGCGACCTCCAAGCCGCTCCGACGTGTCCGATCGCTCCGCCTCCCTCGTGTACGGCTCCCCGTCAGGACGCAGGACGCCGGACGCCCACGAACGCTCCCCCGGCCTCGTCTTCTTCCTCGGTTCCCCGACGCATCTCCGACGAGCGCCGTCGACTCTGCTGCTACTAAGCCACCAAGGGCCATCGTGCGTGCCGCTAGGTGAGCTGCCTCCCCCCCTCTGCCCTCTAGCTCCCATAGCTCACGCTCTAACTAGCTCGTCGTCGTGCCGAGGCTTTGGTCGCCGCGGTGTACCTCGCCGCCGTGGCCACCGCCGCCGTCACGCTCGCCCGAACCCACCGTTGTACTCCTGGGGTTCCTAGGAGCCCAACGCGCCAGCGCACGCTCTCTCCCGTGCCTCCTAACGCCGTCCCCGTTGGGCGCCCGAACGCGTTGCCGCCTGCGCTCGTCGTCGGCGTGCCTCCGGTGACCAAATGGTCACGGGCCAGCGCCCGTTGCGTTCGCCGCCTCGCGTATAACTCGCCTGGCCTCCCCTTTCTTTCGCAAACATGATGCCTCGCCGTTTCCTCCCGCGCCCGACTCCGGCCGTCCGCCGATGAGCTCGCCGCGCTCGATTCCGGTCACCCCTGCCGCCACAATCACCACCGTTGGACGCGGCGCAGCCGTAGCTCTCGAACGCGCCCGAAAACTCGATGAACGATGCCCTGTAGGTGATTTCCGGCCACCTCCCGAGCCGCGCCGCCTCGTTTTGTCTCGGCGGCGTCGTTCCGGCGCCGTCCGCCGACGTGGCTAGGCGGGCCCCACCCATGGGTCACTGCCAGTGGGCCATGGGGGCCCCGTTGACTGGATTGACCCAGTCAACGTGCTGACTGGGCAGCCCAGTGGCACTGACATGCGGGGCCCATGCCATAAACGAATAAAAATAAATCGATAATTTGCTAATTAATTAAATTAGTTAATTAAACATTAATCTCTCACTGACTACCGGGCCCCACCCACTAATTAGCCCATTTAGTTAGTTTCAAAACTCTGTTAATGCCCCTGACAATGACATGTGGGTCCCACTGGACCCACCTGTCTGGTTTGACTGGTCAACCGACCAGTTGACATGCTGACATCACTCTGATGTCATGCCTGCGTCATCATGCACTGTTCTGGATAATGTTCGAATTAAATAACTAATTAAAATCAGAAAATGATTTAAATCTTTAGAAAATCATATCTTTTAATCCGTAACTCGGATGAAAATACTTTCTACATGAAAGTTGCTCAGAACGACGAGACGAATCGGATACGCAGACCGTTTGTCTGCCACACATCCCTAACCTATCATACTCGCAACTTTCCCCCTCCGGTACCTCTGCCCGAAAACGCGAAACACCGGGGATACTTTCCCGGATGTTTCCCCCTTCGTCGGTATCACCTACTACCGCGATTGGGCACACCTAGCATCGTTACTTGTCATGTCATGCATTGATATGCATCTGGTTGCATTGTATTCATTGTTTCTTCCCCCTCTTCTCTCCGGTAGACTACGAGACCGACGCTGCTGCTGCCCAGTTCGACTACGGAGTTGACGACCCCTCCTTCTTGCCAGAGCAACCAGGCAAGCCCCCCCCTTGATCACCAGATATCGCCTATTCTTCTCTATACTGCTTTCATTAGAGTAGTGTAGCATGTTACTGCTTTTCGTTAATCCTATTCTGATGCATAGCTTGTCATTGTTGCTACAGTCATTGATACCTTACCCGCAATCCTAAATGCTGAGTATAGGATGCTAGTTTATCATCATTGGCCCTACATTCTTGTCAGTCTACCTTGCTATACTATTGGGCCGTGATCACTCGGGAGGTGATCACGGGTATATACTTTACATATATACATACTACAGATGGTGACTAAAGTCGGGTCGGCTCGAGGAGTACCCGCGAGTGATTCACGGATTCGGGGCTGAAAGGACCTTTGTCCCGACGGCCCTCTGTGCGGGTTGAGACCACCTGGGAGACAGGTGGGCCTGGCCATGGTCGACGTCCGCGGCTATTTCATAAAAACACGCTTAACGAGATCTTGGTATTTGATCTGAGTCTGGCCACTGGCCTACACGCACTAACCAACTACACGGGAAAGATATGGGCACTCGACGTCGTGGTATCAGCCGAAGCCTTCGTGACGTCAGCGACTGAGCGGCGCGCGCCGGATTGGACCGCGTAACGTGACTTCCTTTGTAATGGAGGTTGCTAGGTCTGCTTCCGGCCGCCCACGCAACGTGCAAGTGTGCAATGGGCGATGGGCCCAGACCCCTGCGTGCATAGGATTTAGACCGGTGTGCTGACCTCTCTGTTGTGCCTAAGTGGGGCTGCGACGTGTTGATCTTCCGAGGCCGGGCATGACCCAGGAAAGTGTGTCCGGCCAAATGGAATGAAGCGTATTGGGTTATGTGGTGCACCCCTGCAGGGAAGTTAATCTATTCGAATAGCCGTGTCCCTCGGTAAAAGGACGACCCGGAGTTGTACCTTGACCTTATGACAACTAGAACCAGATACTTAATAAAACACACCCAGATAAGTTCCACAGACAACCCAGTGATCGCTTTTCCACAGGGCGACGAGGGGAGGATCGCCGGGTAGGATTATGCTATGCGATGCTACTTGGAGGACTTCAGTCTACTCTCTTCTACATGCTGCAAGACGGAGGCTGCCAGAAGCGTAGTCTTCGATAGGACTAGCTATCCCCCTCTTATTCTGGCATTCTGCAGTTCAGTCCACTCATATTGCCTCCTTACACATATAACCATGCATATGTAGTGTAGCTCCTTGCTTGTGAGTACTTTGGATGAGTACTCACGGTTGCTTTGCTCCCTCTTTTCCCTCGTTTTCCTCTTCTTCTCGGATGCCGCAACCAGACGTTGGAGCCCAGGATCCAGACGCCACCGTCCATGACGACTACTACTCTGGAGGTGCCTACTACTATGTGTAGCCCGCTGACGACGACCAGGAGTAGTTAGGAGGATCCCAGGCAGGAGGCCTGCGCCTCTTTCGATATGTATCCTAGTTTGTGCTAGCCATCTTATGGCAACTTGTTTATTTATGTCTGTACTCAGATATTGTTGCTTCCGCTGACTCGTCCATGATCGAGCACTTGTATTCGAGCCCTCGAGGCCCCTGGCTTGTATTATGATGCTTGTATGACTTATTTATGTTTTAGAGTTGTGTTGTGATATCTTCCCGTGAGTCCCTGATCTTGATCGTACACGTTTGCGTGCATGATTAGTGTACGATTGAATCGGGGGTATCACAAGTTGGTAGCAGAGCCGACTGCCTGTAGGAATCCCCCATCCACACTCCTTGGCCGAAGTCGAGTCTAGTCACTATAAAACTTTTACTAACATGGTTGTGTGCCTTACGGGCCCACGTCGCCATTGGGTGGTATTAGGATCTTTTACTTCTCGACCTTTACTCTGGGGCTCTGAACTCTCTCCTACTCGGGTTAAAAGAATTTACTAACTCTGACATTAGGATCCCGTTACCACGTTCACCCCAAAGTTGGATAAGCCATAGTTATTCTGTAGGATAGCATTTTGAATAGTGCCCATATTGTCATTTGACTCCATTGAAATATCTTTGTTTTCAGATGGAACCCACGAGGCAGGTCATGCGCCACACTGCGGCCATTGGTGCCTCAGGATCACCTGCTGTGCTAGCTGAGATGATGACCTATCTGGGTTATCACTGGCACCCTGAGTACACCCTCTACGAGGAGTACCAGGACTTTCACCAGGAGCAGTACCGTGCCATCGTCCACCTCTACTCTCGGGAGTATGAGTCCACTACCGTGCTGCACACCGCTCATGGTGTTGGAGTGACCATCGAGATGGCAGTCCACGATGCTGCTCATGCTGCTCTGACACGTCTTCATGGAGAGTATCGGGCGTTGGACACTTCCCCTTTCAGGCACATTCCTATCGCATCTGACGTTGGTGCGGAGGGATACTACACTGCTGCCTACTCCACCGTCACCCGAGAGCCCTTCCACCATCAGCACCTGGTTCTGCATGCTGATGGGCTGGACCGAGCTAACAGAGCTCTTCGCCACGAGTTGTACACCACTCGTCAGCACCTTTACAGGGCTCTGACGCTGTTGCACCCCTTTGTCCGGTCTGGACAGCTGTCGCGTTCTGCGATCTACCCAGCCAGGACAGTGATGCCCCACGGTGTCGGTTGGCCAGAGGTGGGAGGCTACTCTCCCGCACTTGGTCCTCTTCTGCCACCTGAGCGTCGGGTTCTACACCAGAGTATCCGCGACCCCCAGGCCACTGACGGGGAGGACTATCCGTTGCCTCACTACCAGCTGTCAGGCTACAGCTACCTTCACAGTACCTCCTGGGACTGATGTAGTCTTGCTCATTAGTATTAGATGCATTCGCCGCGAGCCTGCGTGCCGCCTATGATGACTTAGTCTATGTACTAAACTCTGTGTACTGAACTCTGTGTACTGAACTCTATGTCCGACCCCTTTTGTAAGTTATGCCGACTACTATGTGGTATCTATCGTGCTCCTTTCATTATGCATGTTTCATCATGAATGATTCTTGTCTATGCAAATTTCTCAATACTGAACTACCCCTGTTATATATTAGCAGGATGGTTCGACCAGCTGGTCGTGGTCGTGGCGGCAACGCCCCACCACCGCCTGAGTACATGGCTGGTATGGTCCAACAGCTCGAGATGAATCGCCAGTTCATGGAGAATATGATGGCTCAGTTCCCTCGCCCCAACATGAACGAGCAGCCAGCCCAAGTGACTCTGCAGGATTTCATGCGCCTCAACCCAACCGTGTACCGCAGCTCAACTCAGCCGCTGGATGCTGATGACTGGCTCCGTGACATCACCTATGAGATGGAGTCTGCTGAAGTAGCCCTTGCCCGCTATGTCACCTTTGCTTCCTTCTTTCTGAAGGGACCCACAGCTTAATGGTGGGACAGCCATAGGCGTACTCTGCCAGTCAGGACAATCATCACCTGGTCAGACTTTCAAGCTGCCTTCCGTGCCCGCTTCATTCCTCAGGGGATCATGGACAGGAAGAAGCGTGAGTTCCGTAACCTCACCCAGGGCAACAAAACTGTGGAAGCTTATCAGCGGGAGTTTCTGGACTTATCCCGCTATGCTTAAGAAGACATTGCAACTGATGCACGTAGACAAGAGAAGTTCCGTGACAGCCTTCAAGCTGACATCAAGCTCGCACTTCTAGTGCATGACTTTGCCAATTTTGCCACCTTGGTGAACAAGGCCATCAATGTCGAGACTGGTCTGCAGGAACACCAGAGCTCTCACAGGCGCAACCGTGACACGGGCTCATCTTCGGGCCCGCCCTCGCAGAAGCGTAAGATATGGATCCCGAACAACATGTACCATCCAAATGCAGCTACCCCAAGGCAGACCTATGCTGCACCTCGTCTGCCTCCTCCACCATCTAGGCAGCCAAGGCTTCCAGCTCCACCACCCGAAGCACCTGTTCCCACTCCCAATAATGGTATGTGCTACAAGTGTGGTCAACCAGGTCACCTTGCCAGGAACTGCTATCAGAATCAGAACCAGAATCAACTGGCCCTTCCAGCAGCTGGCCGTGGAAACAACCAGGCCCGCAACAACAATGCCAAGTCTTATGGCCGTGTTCATGCCAACCACGTTGATCTGAATGAAGCTCAAGACCAGCCTGCTACTGTGATGGGTACACTCCTCGTAAATTCAGTACCGGCATCCGTTTTATTTGATACTGGTGCATCGCATTCATTCATGTCAGAAGATTTTGCATGCTTGCACGACATTAAATGTGAGGACATGAACGCTTCTCTATTAGTGCACACCCCTGCGGGCCAATGTCGGACCTCCATGATTTGCAACGATGTCCCCGTTGAAATCGAAGGACTGGAATTCCTTGTCTCTCCCATCGTACTGAAGTCCTGTAGCATTGATATCATTCTGGGAATGAATTGGTTAAAAGCGCATACCGCTTCTATCATTTGCGCCACCAAGACCGTCCATCTGCTACACCCTTCGGATGAAATAATAAGCTATAATGCTCGTCTGGTTCAGAATGCCGAGGCAAGGCTCTATGCATTGAATGCATTGAACGCTGCACCACTCGAGGGCGTTGAAAACATTCCCGTCGTGCATGAATTCCTAGACGTCTTTCCTGAAGAACTCCCTGGGATTCCTCCTGCTAGAGCTGTCGAATTCGTCATCGACTTGAAACCAAGCACCACTCCTATAGCCAAGCGACCCTACAAGATGCCGCCGCATGAACTCCTTGAGCTTAAGGAGGAAATCGATAAATCTCTTCGAAGTGGTTTCATTCGCCTAAGTTGCTCTCCTTGGGGAGCGCCTTCTCTCTTTGTCAAGAAGAAGGATGGGACAAACCGATTGGTCCAAGACTACCGTCCTATAAACCAAGCTACCATTCAGAATAAGTATCCTCTTCCTCGGATCAATGATCTGTATGATCAACTGGCTGGTTCATCAGTGTTCTCTAAACTCGACTTGAGGTTGGGTTACCATCAGATCCGTGTTCATGAGGAGGATATCCCCAAGACCGCATTTGTGACTCGATATGGATCTTACGAGTACACCGTCATGTCTTTCGACTTAACCAATGCTCCAGCCACCTTCTCTCGTCTGATGAATTATATATTCATGGATTACCTCGACAAGTTTGTCGTGGTTTATCTGGATGATATTCTAGTATTTTCCAAGAACGAAGAAGAACATGCTGAACATCTTCGTCTTGTGCTGGAAAAGCTACGAGACCATCAGCTATGCGCCAAGTTCTCCAAATGTGAATTCTGGCTTCCCGAAGTAACCTATCTTGGGCATGTCATCTCTAAGGATGGTATTGCCGTCAACCCTGAACGAGTCCAAGCTATTCTTGATTGGACTCCTCCGAAGAACGTTAAGCAAGTCAGAAGTTTTCTCGGTCTCGCCAGCTATTGCCATCGATTCGTCGAGAACTTCTCCAAGATCGCCAGACCTCTGACTAACCTATTGCATAAGGGCGTCAAGTTCCAATGGACAGACAAATGTCAGGAAAGCTTCCAGGCACTCGAAGACAAGTTGACTTCTGCCCCAGTACTAGCTCCACCTGATACTAAGAAGGACTTCGTCATTTACTGCGACGCTTCACGTCAAGGCTTAGGCGCTGTACTAATGCAAGAGCGCAAAGTGATTGCTTATGCCTCTCGTCAATTGCACCCTCATGAAGAGAACTATCCAGTTCACGACCTCGAGCTTGCTGCTGTTATCCATGCACTAAAACAGTGGCGACATTACCTTCTCGGTAATTGTTGCGAGATCTTCACCGACCACCAAAGTCTGAAGTATCTGTTTACTCAACCAGATCTGAACCTCCGTCAGCAAAGATGGATGGAGATTGTTGCAGATTTTAACCTGGATATTTCGTATACCCCAGGCAAGGCTAATGTAATGGCTGATGCCTTGAGCCGCAAGTCTTACTGCAACCACCTCCAGGTTCACAAAGTTCAGCCCTCGCTTGTTGAGGAATTCAGGAAGCTGAACCTCCATATTGTTCCTCCTGGTGCTCTCACCCCCCTCCTCCTGAGAGCCGCAAGATGAACCTCCATGTTGTTTCCCAGGGTTCTCTCAATACCCTTGGTGCTATACCAGATCTCGTGGAAAGCATCAAGACGCTGCAGAAGTATGACTCTCAAGCTCACAAGATTAAACACTACCTTAAAGAAGGGAAGCCCTCGTTCTTCACTGTTGATGATACTGGCACCTTGTTCTTTAAAGGTTGCCTAGTGGTCCCTTCAAAAGGTAACCTGGATATGACCTAGGAGGTTATGAAAGAAGCTCATGATACACCTTTGTCTATTCATCCTGGTAGCACCAAGATGTACCAAGACATTCGTCAGAGATTCTGGTGGTCTAATATGAAACAAGATATTGCTCGTTGTGTTGCTGAGTGTGACGTTTGTCGTCGTATCAAAGCAGAGCATCAAAGGCCTGCTGGAACTCTGCAACCTATCTCTATTCCCGAATGGAATGGGACCATGTTGAAATGGACTTCGTCACCAGTTTTCCCAAATCGCAGAAAGGTAATGATGCTATTCTTGTCGTCATTGGCCGGCTTTCTAAGGTTGCACATTTTCTGGCTGTGAAAGAGACTATTACTGCTAGTCAGCTGGCAACCCTCTACATGTCCAGAATTGTCTCATTACATGGTATTCCACTGGTTATCAGTTCAGACCGTGGCAGTTTATTCACTTCTAGATTCTGGGCAAGTTTCCAAGAAGCTATGGGAACTCATCTGTCATTCAGTACTGCGTTTCATCCGCAGTCGCAAGGGCAAGTTGAACGTGTCAACCAAATTCTCGAAGACATGCTTCGAGCTTGTGTTATTTCCTTCGGCAAGAAATGGGAGAAATCTCTCTCGTATGCTGAGTTCTCTTATAATAATAGCTATCAAGCTAGTCTGAAGATGGCCTCCTTTGAAGTGTTATATGGACGAAAGTGCCGAACCCCTCTGAACTGGTCAGAAACTGGGGAACGTCCACTCTTTGGTCGAGATATTATCCAACATGCCGAATAACAAGTCCGCATTATTCGCGAAAATCTCAAGACTGCTCAGTCGCGTCAGAAGAGTCAGTATGACCGTAAACATAAGGACATGGCCTATCAACATGGTGAAAAGGCCTATCTTCGCGTTACACCAATGAAGGCTGCTCACCGCTTCGGGATCAAGGGCAAGCTAGCTCCTCGCTATATTGGCCCATTCACTATTCTGGAAAGGCGAGGAAAAGTGGCATATCAACTGGAGCTTCCGCCGAACCTTTCTCAGGTTCACGATGTGTTCCATGTGTCACAGCTCCGCCGTTGCTTCAAGGGCCCAATCCGAGCAGTGGATCATGAAGTGCTCGAATTGCAACAGGACCTTTCCTATAAGGAGCATCCAGTCCGCATTCTCGACCAAGCTGAACGCCGCACGCGTCAGAAGGCGATCAAGTTCCTCAAAGTTCAGTGGTCGCACCATTCTGAAGATGAAGCCACTTGGGAACGCGAGGATCGTCTGCGTGAAGAATACCCCGCGCTGTTTTCTTCTACCTCCTAAATCTCGGAACGAGATTTCTTGTAGTGGAGGAGATTTGTAACGCCCGGATAATTAGGCTACAGTAAACTCTCCTAATGATGCCATGTCATCTTTGATCACTGTTGCTAAACTTTCATAAGTTCAAACCGATCCAGAAATCAATTCAAAAAAAATGACAAACAACAAAAGTTTTTAGAAGTTGAAACAAAAATGTTCTAACAGTGCCAAAAATGACATAGGTAATTATGGTGTAGAAGACACGATTTTATAAAATATCTAAATGCCCTAAATTAAATAAAATAGAAAAAGGAAAAGAAAAATAAAGAAAGAAAGAAAGAGAAAGGAAAAACCCCCCAAACCCCCCTGGGCCAACTAGCCCAGCTAACACAGCCGACCGGCCCAGCTGGCCCGGCCCGCCTTCCCCTGTCGTCTCCCTTCCTGTTCCCCCGACCTGGGTCAGAACAGGGGTGTGTCCCCGTCGCACCACCTCGCCGTCCCCGCCGAGGGGATAAGGACGCCGACGCCGCGCCCCCTCAGGCTCCCCTCCCCACTCGCCCCCACTCTCGCCTTGGCTCCTGCGCCTCTCCCTCTCCCCTCCAGATCCATCTCCCCCTCGTTCCCCACCGCAACCGAGCGCCGCCATGGCCTCGCCGATGTAGAACTCGCGGCCGCTGCGACCTCCAAGCCGCTCCGACGTGTCCGCTCGCTCCGCCTCCCTCGACTACGGCTCCCCGTCAAGACACCGGACGCCGGACGCCCACGAACGCTCCCCCGGCCTCGTCTTCTTACTCGGATCCCCGACGCATCTCCGATGAGCGCCGTCGACTCTACTGCTACTAAGCCACCAAGGGCCACCGTGCGTGCCGCTAGGTGAGCTGCCTCCCCCCCTCTGCCCTCTAGCTCCCCTAGCTCACGCTCTAACTAGCTCGTCGCTGTGCCGAGGCTCTGGTCGTCGCGGTGTACACGTGGCCACCGCCGCCGTCACGCTCGCCCAAACCCACCACTGTACTCCTGGGGTTCCTAGGAGCCCAACGCGTCAGCGCATGCTCTCTCCCGTGCCTCCTAACACCGTCCCCGTTGGGCGCCCGAAAGCGCTGCCGCCTGCGCTCGTCGTCGGCGTGCCTCCGGTGACCAAATGGTCACGGGCCAACGCCCGTTGCGTTCGCCGCCTCGCGTATAACTCGCCTGGCCTCCCCTTTCTTTCGCAAACATGATGCCTCGCCGTTTCCTCCCGCGCCCGACTCCGGCCATCCGCCGATGAGCTCGCCGCGCTCGATTCCGGTCACCCCTGCCGCCACAATCACCACCGTTGGACGCGGCGCAGCCGTAGCTCTCGAACGCGCCCGAAAACTCGATGAACGGTGCCCTGTAGGTGATTTCCGGCCACCTCCCGAGCCGCGCCGCCGCGTTTTGCCTCGCCGGCGTCGTTCCGGCGCCGTCCGCCGACGTGGCTAGGCGGGCCCCACCCCTGGGTCACTGCCAGTGGGCCATGGGGGCCCTGTTGACTGGATTGACCCAGTCAACGTGCTGACAGGGCAGCCCAATGGCACTGACATGCGGGGCCCATGCCATAGACGAATAAAGATAAATCGATAATTTGCTAATTAATTAAATTAGTTAATTAAACACTAATCTCTCACTGACTACCGGGCCCCACCCACTAATTAGCCCATTTAGTTAGTTTCAAAACTCTGTTAATGCCCCTGACAATGACATGTGGGTCCCACTGGACCCACCTGTCTGGTTTGACTGGTCAACCGACCAGTTGACCTGCTGACATCACTCTGATGTCATGCCTGCGTCATCATGCACTGTTCTGGATAATGTTCGAATTAAATAACTAATTAAAATCAGAAAATGATTTAAATCTTTAGAAAATCATATCTTTTAATCCGTAACTCGGATGAAAATACTTTCTACATGAAATTGCTCAGAACGACGAGACGAATCCGGATACGCAGCCCGTTCGTCTGCCACACATCCCTAACCTATCAGACTCACAACTTTACCCCTCCGGTACCTCTGCCCTAAAACGCAAAACACCAGGGATACTTTCCCGGATGTTTCCCCCTTCGTCTGTATCACCTAGTACCGCGATTGGGCACACCTAGCATCGTTACTTGTCATGTCATGCATTGATATGCATCTGGTTGCATTGTATTCATTGTTTCTTCCCCCTCTTCTCTCCGGTAGACTACGAGACCGACGCTGCTGCTGCCCAGTTCGACTACGGAGTTGACGACCCCTCCTTCTTGCCAGAGCAACCAGGCAAGCCCCCCCCCCTTGATCACAAGATATCGCCTATTCTTCTCTATACTGCTTGCATTAGAGTAGTGTAGCATGTTACTGCTTTCCGTTAATCCTATTCTGATGCATAGCCTGTCATTGTTGCTACAGTCATTGATACCTTACCCGCAATCCTAAATGCTTAGTATAGGATGCTAGTTTATCATCATTGGCCCTACATTCTTGTCAATCTGCCTTGCTATTATTGGGCCGTGATCACTCGGGAGGTGATCACGGGTATATACTATACATATATACATACTACAGATGGTGACTAAAGTCGGGTCGGCTTGAGGAGTACCCATGAGTGATTCACGGATTGGGGGCTGAAAGGACCTTTGTCCCGATGGCCCTCTGTGTGGATCTTTGTGGCGGAGCGACAGGGCGGGTTGAGACCACCTGGGAGACAGGTGGGCCTGGCCCTGGTCGACGTCCGCGGCTATTTCATAATAACACACTTAACGAGATCTTCGTATTTGATCTGAGTCTGGCCACTGGCCTATACGCACTAACCAACTACGCGGGAAAGGTATGGGCACTCGACGTCGTGGTATCAGCCGAAGCCTTCGTGACGTCAGCGACTGAGTGGCGTGCGCCGGATTGGACCGCGTAATGTGACTTTCTTTGTAATGGAGGTTGCTAGGTCTGCTTCCGGCCGCCCACGCAACGTGCAGGTGTGCAATGGGCGATGGGCCCAGACCCCTGCGCGCATAGGATTTAGACCGGCGTGCTGACCTCTCTGTTGTGCCTAGGTGGGGCTGCGACGTGTTGATCTTCCGAGGCCGGGCATGACCCAGGAAAGTGTGTCCGACCAAATGGGATCGAGCGTGTTGGGTTATGTGGTGCACCCCTGCAGGGAAGTTAATCTATTTGAATAGCCGTGTCCCTAGGTAAAAGGACGACCCAGAGTTGTACCTTGACCTTATGACAACTAGAACCGGATACTTAATAAAACACACCCAGATAAGTTCCACAGACAACCCGGTGATCGCTTTTCCATAGGGTGACGAGGGGAGGATCGCCTTGTAGGATTATGCTATGCGATGCTACTGGGAGGACTTCAGTCTACTCTCTTCTACATGTTGCAAGACGGAGGCTGCCAGAAGCGTAGTCTTCGATAGGACTAGCTATCCCCCTCTTATTCTGGCATTCTGCAGTTCAGTCCACTCATATTGCCTCCTTACACATATAACCATGCATATGTAGTGTAGCTCCTTGCTAGCGAGTACGTTGGATGAGTACTCACGGTTGCTTTGCTCCCTCTTTTCCCTCGTTTTCCTCTTCTTCTCGGATGCCGCAGCCAGACGTTGGAGCCCAAGATCCAGACGCCACCGTCGACGACGACTACTACTCTGGAGGTGCCTACTACTACGTGCAGCCCGCTGACGACGACCAGGAGTAGTTAGGAGGATCCCAGGCAGGAGGCATACGCCTCTTTCGATCTGTATCCTAGTTTGTGCTAGCCATCTTATGGCAACTTGTTTATTTATGTCTGTACTTAGATATTGTTGCTTCCGCTGACTTGTCCATGATCGAGCACTTGTATTCGAGCCCTCGAGGCCCCTGGCTTGTATTATGATGCTCGTATGACTTATTTATGTTTTAGAGTTGTGTTGTGATATCTTCCCGTGAGTCCCTGATCTTGATCGTACACGTTTGCGTGCATGATTAGTGTACGATTGAATCGGGGACGTCACAACGGCCCTCTGGGGTAGGGAGACCCAAGTATTTAGGCTCAAACTCCACTTGTGTAACTTGTAGCACATGCTTGATTTCCTCTTGTACCACATTTGGGCAAGCCTTCCCGAACATCAAAGAGCATTTATCAGTATTGACCAACTGTCCGGTACCTTGCGCATACGTGTTGATGACATGCTACACTCGCAGAGCTTGCTCATTTTCTGCTTTAAAACAGAGCATTGTATCGTCCGCGAATAACAAATCTGAGATACCAGGGGCTCTACGACATATCCTCAGAGGCTCAATCTGCTTGTCATTGATCTCTTTCTGAAGTAATGCTGAGAGGCCGTCTGCAACTAACAAAAACAGGAAAGGCGACAAGGATCACCTTGGCAGAGGCCACGGGACGGGGTAAACGAATCCAGCAAGATTCCATTGAATTTGACAGAGTAGCTCACCGTGGTCACACATGACATGATCCAATCGATCCACCGGTGAGAGAAACCTAAGCCTTTCATCGCCTTCTCAAGGAAACCCCGGTCCACTCGATCATAAGCTTTTGACAAGTCAATTTTGTATGCGCAGAAGTTCTTCCCTGGGTTTGTGTTCTGTTCAATGAAGTGAAAGCACTCAATGGCCACGAGGGCATTGTCTGTAATTAGCCTTCCAGGGACGAATGCACTTTGGTTCACCGAAATGATATCACCAAGAATGGGCCTTAGTCTGTTTGCTAAGCATTTTGCAATCACCTTGTAAAGTACAGTGCACAAACTGATAGGCCGGAACTCACGCAAGTTCGATGGTTGATCCACTTTAGGGATGAGAACAATTGCGGTATGATTAATATTGGCTGGCATATTACCTGTAGCAAAGAATAGCTTGACTGCTGCAATAACTTCCGTTTTTATAGTCCCCAATTCGTTTGATAAAACCTGGCCGGGAAGCCGTCTGTACCTGGAGCCTTCAATGGCCCAATCTCAAAGAGAGCATCTGATATTTCTTTGTCAGAGAACTCCTTACATAGGGCTTCATTCATATCTTCAGAGACTTTTTTTTCAAACAAATTGACGATGTCACATGGGTTCAGATTGGGGTCCTGAGAGAAGAGATTCTGAAAGAATTGTGTGGCCATCCCTTCGAGCTCAGCCTGTGAGGATGCCCAGCTGCCATCATCCTTCTGAAGTTTCACGATTTTGTTCTTTTTTGCACGCCACATTGCTTTCCGATGGAATTTTTTTTATTACGGTCCCCCTCTTTTAGCCAATTAACTCTAGACCGCTGCAACCAAAGCATTTCCTCTTTATATAAGAGTTCATTCAGCTTGTCCGAAAGCTTCTTCACCTCCTTACTATCAGCTCCATGCAACAGCAAACTATTCAATTCAGAACGAACTGATTCATGCTCGCGAAGTATGTTACCAAACTTGCGACTGCTCCAAGCTTGCAACGATTTCACCACGCTTCCTAGGCAATCCTGGATAGCGCCCAGGTCACTCTTATCACCAGCTAAAGCCCAAGCCTGTTCAACAATTTTTGGCAAATCAGACGCCCTTTCCCAAAAGAGTTCATACTGCCGGCATCGTCTCTTATTGTGTGACAATTTCTCAGCTTGAAGACGGACCAGCAGTGCACAATGGTCAGAACATAATGTGTTCGACCGAGGCATCAGGGAAAGTATCTCGCCAACCTGCATCAGCCACGACACGATCGAGCCTCACCTTGACATTCTTCCTACCTCCCCTTTTATTATCATAAGTGAAGGGAACTCCTTTAAAGCCCAAATCAACAAGTTTGCAATCATCAAGGGCATCACGGAAGGCCACCATTTGCCCTTCAGCTCGAGTGGTAAAGGAAAAGTGCTCAAATTGCCATAGCGCTTCGTTGAAGTCACCCATGACGGTCCATGGCAAATCTGACTTGGATTTCAACTACCTCAATGTGTCCCACATGAGATGTCTATTTTCTGCCTTGGGCTCTCCATACACACAAGTTAATCTCCATGTCACAGCGTCTGGAGACGATCCCACATATGCATCAATGTACCATTTATTGAGATCTTTTATTTCCACATACAAGTGCTCATCCCAGAAGAGGGCCAGCCCTCCACTGAACCCTGCACTGCTTATTCCTGCAAAGCCTCTCAAGCCTAGCCGATTTGTCAAACATCTTACTTTCTCTTTATCTTGTCTAGTTTCACAAAGGAATATAAAACTAGGATGATGCACTTGATTTAGGGACACCAGGTCGCAGACTGTCTTGGAGCCCCCAATTCCTCGGCAGTTCCACGCCAAGCAGACTGTATCTCCTGTCGTTGCTGTTCTTTGTAATAATGGCGACAGAATAGCAGTAGGATTCCTGATACAACCACCAGGGTCAAACTGGGTACCTGCATGACCAAGAGTACTACTGCGATCCCCTCCCGGTTCTGCTACTTTTGCATGACCACTCCCAATCGATTTTTAGTTCCTCCTTCCGCTCGCAAGGGGTTCCTGCGAGGAGCTGCTCAATATCCCAGATCTGGCGGACGGAGCCGCACGGGCGGACGGGGCCGCAACATGCCCGCTCCGGAGGTGGGTTCCCCGTGCGAGGCTATCGCCGTTCATGCCGGCGAAGGGTGTGCGTGGTAGCGGCGGCTGGGCTTCGCCCTTTTTCCGCCAGACCCTAGCGGCCATGATTGGGCCAGCGAATTCGCAAAAAATTCTCTGTCGTTAATGGATTAAGTTGCAAAAAAATGTTATATTAAACATCCAAGATTGATATTATTATAGTATGGAACAATAAAAAATTATAGATACGTTGAAGACGTACCAGTTCCCACGGGCTGCGATGTATCACCGTGTCACTCTGCCATTGGAGCTTAGGCGGACGGTCGGACTGGGCGGCGGGGCTGCTAGGGCATGGCGGCGGCAGGACTGCAACGGGGACGCGGCGGCGGCTGCTGGCTGGTGATGCGGCTGCTTACTCGAGGTCGGGCTATTTTAGGCAAAAGAAACCTATAGCTCACCGAGCCCAGGTCCTACTCGTCATAAGAGGTCACGACCACGCCCCACCTGCCATTTGTGGCCCACATGTCCAGAGAACTGAGGCCCCACGCGTCAGTAACCGAGTAGGTAATGGTCAGCTGCATTGACCCGATGGTAAGGCTCCGTTTGAGATCTTGTGAGAATGGGCCGAGTGATGGAGGGTAAAAGTGAGGAAAGTTAGATGCTATGGGCAAAATTGAGCACAACTAAGGAAGGAGCACTAGTAGAAAAGGGGGCATTGGTCCAGGCCGGGTCAGCCCATTAGTCCCGGTCAATCCAGAACTGCGACCAATGATGGCATTGGGCCCGGTTCGTGAGCCCCGGGGGCCGGCCGGGCCACGTGGGCCATTGGTCCCGGTTCATCTGGACCTTTTGGTCCCGGTTGGTGGGACGAACCGGAACCAATGGGCCTCGCTCCTGGCCCACCACCATTGGTCCCGATTGGTGCCACGAACCGGCACCAAAGGCTGCCCTTTAGTCCCGGTTCAAGCCTCCAACCAGGACCAATGAGGTGCCTATATATACCCCCCCCCCC
>NC_041389.1:708949977-708954945 GCF_002162155.2 Triticum dicoccoides | reverse complement strand
CGTAAGAGCAGAGCACACTGCTCTGTTTTTTCTGGCAGCCGAGTGGGAGAGGGCTTGGTGGTGCTCTAGCTCACCTCCTATGCACATAAGGTGTTCGATGGAATGCCCGAGCCACACTACTTAAGCTTTCTCCTCTCCAAGCTCGACCTCCAAGCTCCATTTTCCTTAATATTTGTCTAGGTTTAGCGGTCCGTCACGCCCCGTATCCGTCTTCACCGCCGTCGATCACCCGCACCGATCTCATCGTCGGCACCACCGTGGTGAGCCTCTTGTTCTTATCTTCTTTCTGAAAGGAAAAATATTCTTACTTGTATGTTTAGATAGATACTTGTATTATTTTCTTAGTTTTATTATTGCATCTTATATAGTACGATGGTTTTGGTATCCGCCCCGTCGGCCCTCGTCCTATCTATGATTCGGATGTGGTATATATTATCTTTTCATAACTATTCACTACAGGAATCAGCTACTTTGCCGTCTGCCACGGCGGACGGCAAAGGCATGAACGGCGGACGGCAAAGGCATTTGCCGTCAGCCGCGGACGGCAAAAGGCTCTGGCAAAGTAGGGTACGGTAAACAGCTACTTTGCCGTCTGCTTCCTGGCGGCTGACGGCAAAGGCCCTTTGCCGTCTGCGGCAGACGGCAAAGAGAGCGGACGGCAATAATTGCGCTGTCAGTCTGTTAAGTGGCTAACGGCAGGCCTTTGCCGTCCGCCGCTGACGGCAAAATTTCTAGTGTCTTTGCCGTCTGCCACTGTAGGCAAACTGACCAAATGGGTCAGCTCCCAGGAAGCACAGCTAGATGCCACGTGTCTTCTTTGCCGTCCGCGGCAGACGGCAAAGAGCCCGTTGCCGTTGGTGGCAGACGGCAAAGAGCCTGCATATTGGCTCTTTTATCTGTTTTTTATTAAATCCAACAATTTTCATCACAAATATATATGACATATATAGATATATTTCAAAAGGCCATTACAGAGCAAACATATAAGATATCCAACACATAACTTCATCATCCAACCATATATATTACATTCATAGTTCCATCATACATAACAAGTTCAACATAGAGGCATCCAACCATATATATTACAACAGTTTCATCCAACGATACATGCATAGTTCAACGATACAAAAGAAACAGAGAAAGGGATAAGGAGCACTCCATCTATGCAAGCTTTCGTCAAGTGAATGAAATCTGCAAAATGAAAAATAAGAAAGTTAGAACAAGAAGAGTAGAACAAGAAGAAGAGTAGAACAAGAAGAAGACTAGAATAAGAAGAGTAGAACAAGAAGAAGACAAGAACAAGAAGAGTATATCATTTATGAGCTAACTTACGTGAAATGGATCATATATGAGCTAACTAAGTTGAAATGGGTCGTTTATGAGCTAGCTAAGGTGAAATGGATCATTTATGAGCTAACTTAGTTGAAATGGGTCGTTTATGAGCTAACTAAGGTTAAATGGATCGTTTTTAGGTAACTAAGGTGAAATGGATCATTTTTTAGCTAACTTAGGTGAAATGGATCATTTATGAGCTAACTTAGTTGAAATGGATCGTTTTTGAGCTAACTTAGGTGAAATGGATCATTTATGAGCTAATTTAGTTGAAATGGATCTTTTTGAGCTAACTTAGGTGAAATGGATCATTTAAGAGCTAATTTAGGTGAAATTGATCGTTTTTTTAGCTAACTTGGTAAAATGGATCGTTTATGAGCTAAATTAGTTGAAATGGATCGTTTATGAGATAACCTAGGTAAGATGGGTCATTTTGGAGTTAACCTAGGTGAAATGGGTCATTTTAAAGCTAACGTAGGTAAAATGTATCATTTAGGAGCTAATCTAGGTAAAATGGGGCATTTTTGAGCTAACTTGGATGAACTGGATCATTTATAAGCTAACCTAGGTAAAATGGGTCATTTTAGAGCTAACTTAGGTAAAATGGATCGTCTATGAGCTAACTAAGCTAATTATGCAATTTTTGACATAAGTAAGCTAAGTACAGATCGTTTTAGAGCTAACTTAGGTAAAATGGATGGTTTTGGAGGTCAGTAAGCTTATTAAGTCATTTTGGAGGAGAAGAAGCTAAGTCTAGGTCATTATGGTAAGCATTGGAGGAAATAAAGCTAAGTCTAGGTCTTTATGCATGTGTTAAGCAAAACACTAGATAAACTTACCAAGATCCAGGAGGTGTAGGAGCGGGGTGGCTCGTGTCGGTAGCTGGAGAAGGATCGTGCGATGCTTGTCTGGAGTTACGCTGCACGAAAGATCATTTCCAATGTCTTGTTAGCATGATGACACTCAAATGTTAAGACTAGCAAGTAATGTCCATTCAAATAAAACTCACCGTGGTCCCAGGAGCAATCACTGGCATCGGCGGAGCGGTCTGACCTGTCTTCTCGCACACAGACTGCACATTTGGTTTTGACGACTCAGTCATACTAGTTAGTAATGAGACAAACACTACATGAATGTTTTGGCTAATCTGCAGAAGAAACTTACCGCAAGGAGCTCGTACATGGCCCTTGCCTGCATGTCATTCCGTGCCCTCTCCTCCTCCATCATCTTTGTCGTCCTCTCCTCCAACTCCCGCTGCCTCTCCGCCGCCTCCGCCAGAAGTTTCTCCGTTCTATCTCTCTCACTCTGTATAGCAGCCTGCAACACCACTCACATGAACATTTGTAATCATTGATGGAAGCGCACACAATGTAATGGAGAAAGATAACTGAGTACGTATCACTAACCTTGATGGCGAGTTGCACTGGCCGTTCACGAGGCCTTATCTCAGGAGCGGAGCTCGACTGGCGCGCCTTGATCTCCGGGAGAGTGCTAGGACAATGGATAAGTCCATCTCCAATGGCTATGGAGCCATGGGACCTCCCGCCACCAGATATCATCAACAGCTCTGGATCAATGGGACCCTGGCTCGGGTTAAAGTCCTCCCCTTTCCTCGCCTTCCCCTCATCTCTATATCTCACGAGCTTGTTGTGGGAGGAGATGTTGGTGAAGTTGTTAGCATCATCGAGGTCAGACTGAGAGAAAGCCTTGACTTTCTTGAAAGAGGCAGTGTGGGCCATGACATACAGGTCGTACACCTCTGGCACCTTATCCGCCTTATTGTAGCATGCCTGAAAGAGAGAAACAATGAAAATTAGTAATTAAAGGGCTCAAGATAGCATGATGAATGAATTGCATGAATCATGAAGCAAACCACATACCCAGTTGCGCCCGAACTGATATAAGTTGGAGCTGCCTTGATGGTGTGGCACACCTTCCATTTGGGCACGTTTGTCCTTGGCCTCGTTGTGGAGGGCTAGCCATTATTTTGAGCATCACTCATCGACCAACACCTCCCAACAATCCGTCCGATCCGCACACCATCTCGGAGGCGCCTAAGTTAGCAAATAGAAACTTGAGCGCTACGGCTAAGAATTACTAAATGAAGGAACTTAAGTAGAGAAGGCCTTAAGAATTACCTTCATGTACTGCTCCTTACTCAGGAACTTACCGCGGCACGCCGGCTTGGTCTTCTTGATACCACGCAAGGCGTAGTAGTCTCGAACAGCCTGCACCCGAGCCTCGTGCCGTAAGTTCTGGAGTAGGCGCTTGCAGACGTTCTCGATAACATGTGCCGCGTCCTCCTCGTATCCCTCCTCACACCTGTAGAATGTCTGCAATCAAATGAGACAATATTGATTAGTACAATTAATAACTAGCTAGTTGAAGATTTTAAATGTGTAAAGGAGAAATTACTCAGAACTTTCTGATCACCATGTCTGCCCTCGTGTCGTACACGACACCGTCGATAATCTCATCCGGCGGAGCCGGGGGAGCCATGTAGTGCTCCCAGCTCAATCCAAGCTCTGGAAGCCGACCCTCACCAGGCAACGTGACAAACCCCGGGAAGTTTTGCCGGCAAAGAACTCCAAGGACGGAGTTGGGCCGGCAGACACTATGATGGTGGTCCCAACCCCTGCAGCATGACAAGGCCAACGCATTAGTTATTTGAAAAAACATGAATGCATAAGGTACAAAAATATTAAATGCACTTACATACCTCTCCCCATCAGGGAAAATCAACCACCTCTGCTCGCGGGTCACCGGCACGGACGGGAGCCGTGTAGCACCACGCTGGTAGACGGTGCCCCCCTCCTCCTCAAGATCAGTCGGCTCCCCGCCATCATCAGCATGGCCACTCGGCTCCTCGGGTTGATCCGGCCAGGTACCCTATCCGGACGTGTGCTCCTCCGGGGTCACGTGGGCCGAACTCTCGTGGGCCGAAGGCCAGTCGACCCGAGGCTCGTGGGCCCAAGACCCGTGGACCGGAGGCTTGTGGACCGGAGTCCGTGTAGCCTCCTCCTCGGACGAGTCCACCCTAGCAGTCACGTGCTCGGGTGAAACAGCTGGGGGTGGCGGCGAGGAAGGCGTCGTAGCAGTCACCCTACCTCCTCTCCCACGACCACGTGCCCCACCTCCTCTCTTCCTACCTCGTCCCCTGCTGGGCACCGCGGTTGATGAAGAAGGGCCCGGCGGTGTGGCCATACTGTCCAGCAACGCTCGGCGGAGAGGTGCGTCTGGAATGGAAGACCTCAGACCACGCTCCCGACCAGCGCCCACCATCTTTCAACACCTGCCATGACAAATAGTAAACGAAATTAGTACAACATAAAAAAAGACCGACATGAATAATAATATGTGTATCACTTAAGTGTATCATCATCAAACCTCGCAGCGATGAAACAACTGCACATTTAAAACTACACGATCAACACAATTATATATGATGTTTTTCATAACAAAATCGAAAAATATATGACCTAACTAATAATTCATAAATATATGATCCCGTCGGCCTCTGGAAGGCCAAAGAACACCTTTTTGGGAGGTGTCGGTGGTCGGGGTGTCCTGTCGGTGTCGGGGTGCCGTGTCGGGGTCGGGGTGCTGTTTCGGGGTCGGGGGGTCGGGGTGTCG
>NC_041389.1:708948257-708949511 GCF_002162155.2 Triticum dicoccoides | reverse complement strand
TGTCCTCTTTGCCGTCCGCCTATCTTTGCCGTCCGCCATTTTGCCTCTTTGCCGTCTGCTGGCAGACGGCAAAGAGGTGGGCCATTAAGTTTTTTCCAAACGGGCGGGGGGTGGGGGCCACCTCTCTCTTTGCCGTCTGCCAGCGGACGGCAAAGAGCCCGCGGACGACAAAGAGCTTCTTTGCCGTCTGCCATTTCTTTGCCGTCTGCTTTTGGGTAGCTGATGGCAAAGAGCTTCTTTGCCGTCCGCTAGCTGACGACAAAGAGCTGGCAGATGGCAAAGTAGCTGATTCCAGTAGTGATTGGTTCATTTATTGTTTATAAAAATTATGCCGACCAACGTGACATAGATTTTATTTGTCTAGGAGGTTGTTGAACCGGAAATTACAACCGACCCTATTGTCGAGAGGTTAAATTTAGTTGAAGAAGAAAACAATTTCTTGAAGGAAAAAATAAGAAAAATTGAGGAGGAGAAGATGATATTGGAGTTGCATGTTGCGGATGTCGTCGATGATCACAAGATCAAGATGGATGCAATGCGCTTGAAGATTAGAAAGATTAGAAAATATGCCATTCATACCGAGGCTTGGTATCATTATGCCGTTGGATCAATTGTTACCTTGGTTGCGATTATGATCGCACTTGTTTTCGCATTGAAATGTTTTACATAGTTTCAATGTATGATTTAATTAATTTAGATGCTCTGCAGAGCTTTATATTGTTCTGTAATGATTTTCGCTTGAAGATGAGAACTATGTATGTACTTTGGTTTAATTGTGATGATGAATTTTTATTAATTTGGTCACTTAGTTATCTATTCATAATGTTCTGTAATGATTTTTGACACACTTAATTATATATAATGCACGCAGATGAACCGGCAATGGATGTACGGTGTCAGATGCACCTCCGAGTACATTAAGGGCGTGCATGATTTTCTCGAAGTGGCTGAGGCAAACAAGCAGAATGGTTTTATGTATTGTCCATGCCCTATATGTGGGAATACGAAGAAGGAGAGGTCGATCGATCACTTCTCTCGGAGAAGGAGAGGTCGATCGATCACTTCTCTCGGTATGCATGACGAACTTCTGTACTTATTGGTTCCCTTCATTTTCTTACTAGCTAGCGTGTCGAGGGCCTCTCTATGTACAGTACGTAGCGTCGACCAAGCACGGTCATAAGAGAGGACACTTCTCTCTATTAATTAGCTAGCTAACACAATATATTAAACACCTAAATTAACCCCCCAAAACCC
>NC_041389.1:708944930-708948156 GCF_002162155.2 Triticum dicoccoides | reverse complement strand
ACGACCACTGAAATGCTGACGCGTGGATGCCTTTTGGTCCCGGTTGGTGCCTCCAACCGGGAGCAAAGACCCTCCTGCCTGGGCTCGGCGCACCGGCCACGTGGAGGCACATCTGTCCCGGATCGTGTTAGAACTGGGACTAAAGGGGGGAGGCATTAGTCATGACCCTTTAGTCCCGGTTCAAGAACCGGGACTAAAGGCCCTTACGAACCGGGACTGACGCCCCCCTTTTCTACTAGTGGAGGGTCACATAAATAGAAAACCCTTTCAATATCTTCTATGTTAAACACATTATCGGTGGTTTCCATGTGAAAAGGTAAAGGTTTACTCCTCCTCAACCATACAAGCATAAGCTATGGCTAGCCGAATTCACGGGTGTCCTCCGCACAATCAACTTTCTGGAGAAGTTTGTTTCATTATATTTTTCTTTATTTTGATTATAGGACCGGGCATCCCAATTATCAGCCTGTCTCGTGCAATGACAAGTGAATAAATACCTATCGTGAGAATAACCCGCTTAGCGTGGAAGATACTGACCGCCCCTCGTCGCTCCATGAGCGGTACGAGCACACAAAACAAATGATTATTTGAATGATTAGAGGTAGCACATGCAAATTTACATGGAATGACAGAGTAATACCACACATAGGTAGATATAGTAGACTAATCTAAAACAACTTTTTAAGGACTTTGAATGCATAAGTAGTATTCCCGCTTAGTACAGCCGAAAGTTAGCAAATAGATTGAGAAGCGACCAACTAGAGAGTGACAACGGTCATAATTATGCATTACGAATAATTAAATTGAATACTAGCATGAGTAGGATAAACACCGACAACTAGAATGAATGTGTGAACATGAATGTAATGTCGGTAACAAATACATACTCCCCAAATAAGCTTTTGGCCTAACTTGGTAATCACCATCGCTGATTAGGATAATAGTCGTAATGGTAGCTCGTGGAGGCGTTTTGTGCTGCCTCCTTACCGAGATGGGCAGCCTCTACTGCCACATTATACTCATGTGCCTCATTCTCATAGACAAAATATCTTTGTTTCTCTGAAAATCAAAGAGAATAGGCGCAGGCAAAAAAACAGAGACATCACGGTATTTGTCAAATATCAAGTTGAAATCATATTTGTGAGTGTTATTCTTAATAAATTCATGGCGCTGCATCGTCTCAAAATCTAAGTATTTATTAGGTAGTATGGGATCATTGGACCTAGGCGAAACTCCAAACCTTGCAGCTACGTGGGAGGCATAAATTCCTCCATATAAATCACCATTACACGCGTTGCGGTGTAACCGACGTGCAATAATTGCCCCGAGATTATAATCTGCTGCCCGTTAAGGCGGCATGAATGATGCTCAAGTCAGGAGCACAAAATGCACCGCAGTCTTGTTTACCAACAATACACTTCCCATTAAAAAGTGCAAAGTACCGAATAGAGGGAAATTGAATGCTTTTTTATCCTAGATTGTGTGACTCATCTATCCTCACCATTGCAAAGACTACTAAGAAACATATCATAATCAGATTTTCATTGTTCATCAAGCGAGCCCCAATATGGAATATTGCACGGATTATTCTTCTAGAGATAGGCCAATATAGCATGCTTGTTCTAGTGGTTCGGTCTGTTTGCATGACAAGAGCAGGTCCTATGTTCGAGTCTGGCTGCATCTAATATTTTTGGATTTTCCACTATTTTACTGCTACAGAGAGACTGTTTGCTGCTGGGCCGGCCCAGTTGACCTTCCATCTTCCATGTACGCGGGGCGGTACATACTCTGTATAATTCTAAAAAAACACAGGTTGTGTATCGGGTGGGTGCAAAAAGATTATCCTACCCTTTATTATGAAGGTATAGAAAGATCTCCTTCGTTGATGTGTTTAGGGGGGTTGTACCGAAGCAGAAGTGTTTTATGTTTTACTAGTGGTTTGTTCCTGGCAACCAAGGACGACATCACATTAATTTTGAGATAACCCTGAGACGGGGGAGAACATGGTAGGCGGCCTTGCTCCCGTGCGGCCACACTAGGCTTCAATTCCTTTTTAGCTATCTGATCCAGATCATCAATGAATCTGTTCATAAACATATGGGTGGACATTGGTGGCTGAAAAATGTGTTCATGGATAGCCTTACGGCGAGCCGTCCAAAATTGCCCAAAGGGTCACACAGACCATTGTGAAATCCACAGGCGATAACGAGCTCATCAAAGCAAATAGCCAATGTTTGGCATGCAATTCCTCTGTTTCAATCATGTGCTCGACGGCATCATATTTTGTAAGTGCCCAAACGAATCTGGACATAGAACAGTCAATAAGAGCATGACGCCACGAGTCATGGTTGCCGCATAAGAGACATTTATTTGTAGCCTCCGTTTTTCTGTGCCGAAGAACATCATGGGTTGGCAGGGAATGTCTTGCAAGACGCCACAAGAAAACCCTTAGCTTTGATGGTACCGGTGGTGTATTCCAAAGTCTTCTCCAATCATTTGCTTCGGAACTGTTTGAAGAACCAGCTTCATGAAACAACCAATCCTCACCCTCATGTTTTGTATGAACCAACATATTATATGTAGACTGGACCGAAAATTAAGACTTGATCGATGATAACCAATCCAACGGACATAGGTAGGCCCAATTCTAGACTAGTCATCAAAAGATTTCTTTCTTCTTTGGAAACGAAGCAACTGGAACAAAAAGGGACAACGCTAATGTCACTGTATGCATGCATGTGAGAATCTTTTCGGATTTTCAGTTTTTAAAATGTTTTATCTCTTAAATCAAAAATCCAATTGCAAAGCTGTTTTCACCATTAAATCCCTAACGATGAGATCTTTGAAACTAGATTTCACATCAATATATTTTGATGATTTTTTTTGTTTAAAAGTTGCCATGTCTATTGCATATGAATTGCCATGATATTTACACTAAAGTTGCCATGATATGTTTCAGCTATTTTTTTCTATATTTGAAAGTAAATTTTGACATATTATAAAACGGAGAATTAAGAAGCACTAGTAGAAAACATGGCTTTGGTCACAGCTCAATGTACACATTAGTCCCGGTTGCATCACGAACCTGGACTAATGTGAGCATTAGTCCCGGTTCGAGCGGCTAAGGCATCGGGAAGGCATTAGTCCCGGTTCAAATGGGATCTTTTGTCCCGGTTTGAGACACGAACCGGGACTAAAGGGTGCGATGCCCTTTAGTCCCCGTCCG
>NC_041389.1:708909530-708944545 GCF_002162155.2 Triticum dicoccoides | reverse complement strand
TAAAAACTTCAAAAATTAAAATCCTTCGAGATGTAGTGAGGAAATCAGGACGAAAATCCGCATCCGATTTTGACGTCCGTAGGCCTGTTTGCAAATTTTTAGAATCTTCAAATTCTGAACGAAAAAAGATATGCTTAAATTTCAGTTTTTTTGACTTTTTGTTAAATCTGGTCAAACTATGGTCAAACTACTTATTCAAGAAATATTAGTGTTAATAAATAATTATGGTTAGTTTTTTTTGACTTTTGGTCAAATTATGATCAAACTATGGTCAAATCTGATGAAACTATGGTCAAACTATTTTCAAATCTTGTCAAACTGTGGTCAAACTATGGTCAAACTACTTGTTCAAGAAATATTAGTGTTAATAAATAATTATTGTGTTTTAGAATAATAGTTTCATACTCAAAGGTGCTTAATGCTCAAGTTCAACTCCTAAAGGTTAATAGGATTGACAGCTTAGTATTGTCAAGAAAATAACAAGTGCGGACTTGTAGACTTGGAAACTAGGGGGAATAGAACTCAAAAGTTAAGCGTGCTCAGGCTGGAGTAGTGAGAGGATGGGTGACCGGCCCGGAAATTAGACGATTTGGAATGAGTGGTTCATAATTGAGCAGTGATGCAGGGTGATTAGAGTGTGATTAGAGATTGAATTGTCAAATAATTCAGAAATTTGAAAATAAGAAAAAAAATAAAATCAAAATTTTTATTTTTTTTTCAAAAAAACAAAATTTCAAAAAAAGGTGGAGCTCTAGAGAGCGGCCACGTGGAGAACCTTTAGTCCCAGTTCATAATACAACCGGGACTAAGGGGGGGGGGCTTTAGTACTGACCCGGGACAAATGGCCCTTATGAACCCGGACAAATGGGCATTTTTCTACTAGTGAAACTAGACTTGCCATGAACCATAAACTAAAATTGTCATGATACATGCATTTAAAATTGCCATGGTTCATAAAAAAATAATTTTCATGGTCAAAGTACTGGAATTGCCATCATCAAAAACTAAAATTGCCATGCTCTACAAAATAAAATTGCCACATGCCAACTACAACGTAAACATCATGCAACTTTTGGGCAAACAAAAAAAATTCGTCGAAACATATCAACATGGGGTCTAGTTTTGAAGATCTCGTCGAGACGGATTTAAAGGTGAAAACGGATTTTTAATTCGATTTTTAATTAGGAGATAAAATATATTTAAGCCAAAAAACCAAAAAGATTCCTACTGATGTCATCTGTTCATACATGGCAAAATGAGTGGTGATGAAAGTGTGTGGGTGATGTGCAAGATGCCACACATGTGGGCTTTAGTTTTTTCGTAAAAAGAACTGACGATCTATGTTGGTACACTTGCCGATGTTGATTGTTTACTTTAATGGTTGTGTGCATGCATCTTAGCCTGGGCATTGCGGCTCAAATTAAAATTATGGAAGAACCCTTGTTGGTATATATTCCCAGGTCTTTGGTCTGATGTGTTTGTTATTTTTCTATGGTTGCCTTCAAAAACGTAAGATTATGTCATGAAAGAAGACATAGTTGGAATATCTTGAAGATTTTTCGAATATCCAATTCTGAGTCCGGGCTCATCTACATCCAGTCAAGAAATAATTCATAAAAAAATAAAAAAAACCATTTTTTGTGCATGGTAGATAATTTGGTGTGTGAGTTGCGCTCCAAATTTCAGAGCATTTGGACATTTGAGTAGCTCTCAGCAAAAAAGACAAATTCGATCAGAATAGTATACGAACAGTACACTATTTAACAGACCCCAAATTTGTCTTTTTTGCCGAGAGCTACTCAGATGTCCAAACGATTTGAAATTTGGACCGGACATCACGCACCAAATTATCTACCATGCCAAACACATTTGCATTTTCTTGAATTTTTTAGTATTTGTTTTGATTTTTTTATTCAGCGCAGGTGCAAATGCTCATGGGAGCCAAGACGCCTCACTCAAGATTTTCTCATTTATTTTATACTTTATTTTGTAATTGCTGTAGTCACGGTAATTGCCTTTGGCTCCTAGGTGCATATGCATCCATCGTCGAAATACACATTTCGAAAAGTTGAACTTGTAGAAGTATCTATTTTCCTTTTGTTCCCACCTAAGCTTGCTAGTGTTGTACTCTGGAAACGACTTTCAATTTATTTGCAAGATACATACATTCTAAAAATCTATATCTACCAAGTTTTGTAGATATCCATTGATCCTATGGAAAAGGATATATAGAAACACATGATGTGATAATATTATTTATTATGATTTATTGTGTACTCTCTTCTAACAATGGAATTTCTTAATACATCAAAATTTAGATGTTAAGGCTTTTTTGCTTTAAAATAAAATTTATGTTTAGTGCTATAAAATACTTTTCAAATTAAATATTGGATGGTTACAAAACAAAATATGTCCTGATATACATGGACACGTTTGTATTATTCGTTCATCTTGTTCGACCTAAAAATATTATACGTTGTAGTGTAGCAAAGAATATGTATAGAGAGAAATAAATTATCCTGAGAAACTACATATCTTTTGCAACAAAATGAGGTATCACGAATTTAAAAAGTTCAATATAAATTTGTGAGAACATATTAACAAACTGCAATGAAGATTTTCTTATATGCAAACAATTTTATTTATGTCCACCTTGACCCAATAATAAATGACCTATTTCACGTTACAAATATCATAAAATTATAGCTTTTACTGAAATTTGTTCTGGGTTCAAAAAGTTTAGTATATATATGTTTGAAAAAAATTAATTATATGGAAGAAATGGATTATTCCTTGTTTCATTTTTATATTATATATTATGACTAATTTTTGTTATTCTTCGAACTCCATGCTAAATATCCTATTGTCTTTTGACCCAATTGTTTTTTATGAAATGTATGCGCTAAAAGTTATTGGTATTCTAGGTTCACGGTCAGAAATAACTGGACCAAATGCAAATAATATATCTTTTTGTTTGCCCTTGCGCTAAATAATGGGGAGCACAAAATTTAAACACCAAGCAAACATAGCTTCAATGTTATCACGTATAGTTTAGGGTTGCAAAATTCATGTGTAAACACCTCCCTTGACCTTACAAAACCTAACTGGATCTAAATCTAAACAATGAAGTTGAAAATTATTATGAAGTATAATTAACAAGAAATAGTCAATAAAGATTAGTTTTCACCAGTTAAGTTGTCTCTTATCATTCGAAAAAAGGAACTAATAAGTATTCAAATTTCTAAAAAAACTATAAGCAGAACGAAGCCTCAAAATGAGAGACTGTAAGACACAGCAGGGCTGTTTGGGCAGGCCCATACCCACGTTTAATGGATTCAGAAAATGTTCGTGATTTTAAAAAAATATCTACATATTCAAAAAATGTTCGTAAATTTGAAAACAAATGTTCACAATTTTTTAAAAAGATCATGCATTCAAAAATGTTTATGAAATTGAACAAAATTCTACCAATTCAAAAAATGTTCATGAATTGAAATTATCCTAAAAATTCAAAAACTGTTCGTGAAAATATGTTTAAAATGTTTACAGATTTTTAAAATGTTCGCTGATTCGAAAAATTATCATGCATTTAAAAAAAGTTCGATAAATAAAAAAATCATGAGTTTCCAACATTGTCCTCCAAACAATTTCCAAAAGAAATGTATGTCGTTTCTAGAAATGCTCTCCTATTCAATAAAAATGTTTCAGAATGTATAAAATGTTGATGAATTCAAAAGATGTTCATGGTTTTTGAAAATGTTCGAAAATCTGTAATAATATTCACGAATTTGAAAAATGTTCACGATTTTCTCTTTGTTCGCCAGTTTAAAAAAATGTTCATGAGTTTCAAAAATTGATCACAATTTCATGAAAATGAGAGTGATAATTTATCTCGGTGATGCTGCAAAATGTGGTTATGGCCACTGGAGATTATATTAATTTTTCTTCCGTTGCAACGCACGAGCCTTTTTGCTAGTTATTATAAAGTGTAGTTTCAGTAATTAACTTATCTCTTATCTTGTGAAAAAAGGAACTAAGGAATATTCTAAATTTCTCAAAAAGTAAAAGCAGAGTGAATCCTCAAAATGAGAGACTGTGATAAAGAAAAAAAGTGTGTGTGCCGGGGTTTGGAGCGGCATAGTATTTACGAGTCCACTGCAATCAACTACTATCTAAAACTCCAGGTTGGACAATTGTGCACTGGAAAAAAAATAGTGTATTCGACATACCTCTTTTGGCTGGGACGATCATAGGCTAGGCCACCATTGATACCAATAAAAATGCATTCACATTTTAGAATTAATTTAGTTTAATAGTGTAGCATTTTCCCTAGATATTTAGATTTTTCTCAGTTTTCTGTGAACAATATTATTGTTTGGAAACGTTCACTGTGTCAGTTGAGTAAACAAAATGACAATCAATACCTTGATATATTTATTGTAGGGAATAGTACACGGTAGAGAAGAGCGGCGTTTTGGCTCTTAGGTGCATATGCACCCATTGTCGAAATACACATTTCGAAAAGTTGAAAAATTCGAAACAAAAATCTCACGTGTATATCCGGACATTTTATGTGCGTTTACAAGGTTTCGGTGAAAAACGGCGTTTTTGTGGCTGTGTAAAAAAGATAAAGAAATGCCTCGTAAATAGTTAGAATGGAGCATAAAATGTACGGATATACACGCGGGATTTTTGTTCCGAATTTCCAACTTTCCAAAATGTGTATTTCGACAATGGGTGCATATGCACCTAGGAGCCAAAGGCAATTACCGCTTCTACAATGCATCAAACGCCAACTACATTTTTTTGTTAAAATCCCATCTTCTCACTACTGCAGGAATATCTACCAGTGACGAGCGCAAAAAGCCCAGCATTGGCAGGCGAGGATCTCAAGGCCGCCCGCCACTGACCTCTCGCCGCTGCTAACATGGCATCGGTGGTGGGTGTGCGCCTGCGACTGGTAAAGACCAAACAATTGCGGGCTTTACATGGGACTCGCAACCAGCAATCCCACTGCACACACTACCAATGGAGGTCCTTATTCCCCGCCCGCCACTAGTAAGATTTTAGAAAAAAAAGGAAGCACCACCAGGCGGCGCGTCCTTGCCCTTGCTCAGGACGCTGGCACACACACAACATGTTGGCTTGCACTGCCACCGCGTGCGGTTGATATTCCACCCTGTGCACTGATATGTCTCCAATGTATCTATAATTTATAAAGTATTCATGCCATGTTTATAATATTTTTACATGATTTTGATATGATTTGATTAGAACTAGCCCGGATTGACGCTGTTTTCAGCAGAATTACTGTGGTGTTGTTTTTGTGCAGAAATAAAAGTTCTCGGAATGCGTTAAAAATCAACGAAGAAGTTTTTGGAAAATATAAAAAATACTGGAACGAAAAGCTACCGGAGGGGAGTCCCGAGGCCACCACGAAGGTGGAGGGCGCCTCCTACCTCATGGGCCCCCTTGACGTGAAACCAACGGCAACCCTTCCTATAAACCCTAAAAAAATCAGAACAGAAGAGAGATCGGAAGTTCCGCCGCCGCAAGCCTCCAGAACCACGAGAAATCAATCTAGGCCCTCTCCGGCATCCTGCCGGAGGTGGCCATCATTACCGGAGGCCATGGGGGAGGATCTCGGAGGGGCCATTATAGCCATGAAGGCCAAGGACCAGACGGAGAACCTCTCTCGATCTAGGGGGAGGCCATGGAGGAGGAAGCACAAGGGGGAGAACCTCTCCTCCTCTCTCTCGGTGGCGTCGGAGTGCCATCGGGAGGGGAATCATCACCGCGGTGATCGTGTTCATCAACATCACCATCCTCATCTCTTTTACGTGGTCCACTCTCACGCACCCCACTGTAATCACCTACTTGAACCTGGTGCTTTATGCCACATATTATGATCCAATGATGTGTTGCCATCCTATGATGTTTTGAGTAGATTTCCTTTGTCTTTGGGTTGATTGATGATCTATATTGGTTTGACTTGCATGTTTTATTATTGGTGTTGTTCTACGGTGCCCTCTGTGTCATGCAAGCGTGAGGGATCCCCGCTGTAGGGTTTGCAATATGTTTATGGTTTGCTTATTGTCTGTGTTGCGTGAGTGACTGAAACACAAACAGTGATAAGTGGGTCATGGCGTATGGGAATAAAGATGACTTGATACTTTAATGCTATGGTTGGGTTTTACCTTAATGATCTTTAGTAGTTGCGGATGCTTGCTAGAATTCTAATCATAAGTGCATATGATCAAAGAAGAGAAAGTATGTTAGCTTATGCCTCTCCCTCATACGAAATTGCAATAGTGATTACTGATCTTGTTAACAATTGCCTAGGACAATTCCGCACACCGATCCTTCATTATTCCACACCCGCTATTTATATATTTAGTAATATATTCTAACCTTATGTTAACAACACTTACTTTTATATTTAGGATTCCGATAGCATGCAAAGTAATCCTCTTCATACCCACTACATAGTTTTATTTCTCGTTTCTAGTTGGAAGCAAATGTTCGGTGTATGTAGAGTCGTATCAGTGACAGATAGGACTTGAGAGAATACTGATCTTACCTTTAGCTCCTTGTCGGTTCGACACTCCATACTTATCACTTCCACCTTTGGAAATTGCTATGATGATTCCCTGCACTTGGGGATTATCAAGCTCTTTTCTGGCGCCGTTGCCGGGGAGCAATAGCGTGGGGTTGATATTCTCGTGTATGCTTGTTTGCTTTCTTCACTAAGTAGTTTTTGTTTTCCCTTTTGTTTTGCTTAGTTGTGGGTGAAACATATTTTTTTTGAAAATACAAATAGGGTTACTTGCCTCTTATGCCTAAAAAGTTTTTCAAAAAGAGAAGTGATTAGAAAGTTATGCATTGGAGAAGTGAGGGTCGACCTTGAACACTTGTGTTCATGCTCATGAAAACAATGTAGAATTTTTCATGGAAATTTCTCAGAAAATAATTATCTCCTTGTATATATTCATTGTATTATAAAAATAATGTGCCAAGGTTTGGTTTTAGAATGATTATTAGATTGCTTGTTTACGATGTGCAGTGCAAAAACAGAAACTTTGGCTGTAGCGCGTGAATTTACATTTTTTACTGGAATGTCAAACGCCTCTGAAAATTTTTACACTATACTTCTATACAATTTGTTTATATTTTCCTAATTTTTTTGAATTTTTGGAGTTACAGAAGTATACGCAGTTTCCACATTACTACCACTACTAGGGAAAACCTTATATTCAGAAACTTACCAGTAGCGCGGGTCAAAAAGAAGCGCTACTACTATTTACCACTAGCGCCCGACAAATAAACGCGTTGCAGCTAAGCTTATAGCTGTAGCGCGGCAGACGAAAGAAGCGCTACTACTACAATTCCGACACTGTTCTCGGCAGGCTAGCAATAGTAGTAGCGAGCTTACGCAAAGCGCGCTGCTGCTAAGATGTTTGTAAAGCATGTTTTACTCGAGAAGCGCCACTTCTACTGAAAAGAAAATAGAGTAAAAAACATATAGAAAAGTAAATGAAAATGAAAGAAATAGAAAAAGGGGAAAGGAAAAAAAGAAAATGCGAAGAAAAATAAAAGAAAAAGAAAAATAAAGTTGAAAGGCATAGCAACAGCGTGCTTTCGGGACAAACACTATAGCTAAAGTAGCGTTCTCTTAGCCAGCGTTAGCTATAGCTATTGTAGCGGCATCGCTTTTCCGGGCCCGCGCTACTGCTATTTTTGTCTTAACCGCGCGGTTCTTCTTTTCCCCGGCCACTTCCCCTAACCCCCCTTGATCTGCTGTCGCCGTCGTCGTCGCCCTACATCGCCGTTGCTCGCCGCGCGCTCTCCCGTCGCTCTCCGCACACCCTCTGCTGCCCTCAGTGGCTGCCGTTGTCGTCTCCCCGCATCGCTGCCCTTCGCCGCACGCCCGAGCCCCGACCCCGACCTCGACGCTGCGTGCCCCTCCCTCGGCCGCTCCCTAACTCCGCCGACGCCTAAGGTGAGCACACCTACACCTTCTCCTCCTCCTCCCCTACCTCTGCCTAGCTAGGGTTCCTAGGGTTCATCAAATTTTAGGGTTCATCTAATTAGTTAGGGTTCATCAAATTAGCTACTACTTATCGATGCTTAAGTAGTTATATAGTTGTTGTGCACCCAATGTAGTTAAGTAAATATAATTGTTAGTTAGGGTTAGGGCAGTAGGGTTTAACTAGATGTTAATTAGGGCAGTAGTGTTTAGTTTAGAGAAAAAATCAATTTTTTTTACTATTTTTAGTAAGTGTTTAATAGAATTAGTAAGAAAATTAATAGAACTAGTTTATTTTTAGTAAGAACTAGTTGAATTAATAGAACTAGTTTATTTTTAGTAAGAAAATTAATAGAACTAGTTGAACTAGTTTATTTTTAGTAAGAACTAGTTTATTTTAATTTATAGTAAGTGTTTAGTTGAACTAGTTGAATTAATAGAACTAGTTTATTTTTAGTACGAAAATTTAGGTATATGAGATTTTATGATCTAATTAAAATTTTACTATAGAACTAGTTTATTTTTAGTAAGAAAATTAATAGAACTAGTTTATTTTTTAGTTAAAGCAATTATTCCCGCATCGACGTCGACGATGCCTATCCCGCATCCTCGTCATCGACTCGGCATAGGAGGGGCCATGTCCGGAACTGGGTTCCGTCGGGCTAGTACTGGGATGTGCTACCTTTCGGGGGGGGGGGCAGCTTGGTGAGGAGCCAGCCCGTCATTGACCCGAACTTTCTTTGGTGGCGGTCGCGTGGGCTAGTGACGGTGCGGAGGCTTGAGGACCCCACAAAGGTGGTACGTCATCGTGTCAGCAAGGAGGACGAGCACGTCCGTCGCTACATGGTTGCATTCGAGGGCAGGTTCTCCAATACCTAGCAGGTTCTTTAGGGATCTCACTAGAGCTATGATCCTATGATGGTTCCTTCTCTTTGGGTGTCGACCGCCCGCGTCGATACCCGTCGTTCGCTAGGGTTTTAGCTGTATTAGTGAGGTTATATGTATGATGCTATTCGAGATGTATTAGTGATAATATTCGACGATGTACGGATGCAAGCGACGATTTACTTTTGCTTATTGAATGCATTCTAATTTGAATACTAATTTATTTTATGATTTAGTTTTGCTTATTGAATACTCAAATTGGAGAACTACTCCTATTTTAAATGCTCAAATTGGAGAGCACTATGCAAGGCGTATGCTTTGATTAGTTGATAGCTTATAGGGTTTCACTAAGTCCTAAGATGAGGATAATAATGTTTTCATTTATATTTTGTTTTTGCAGCCAAATCTCCATGTCATCGCCGCCGTCGTCCCATCACGGACCTCCTCTGACCTCGAGGTGAGACCAGCCAAATCTCCATGTCAGTATGAGTCCTATAAGATATTTTGAAATGTTTTTGTTCATATTTTCAACCATTGAAATGCAATGACCATCAAGTTTGAATGCAAATAGGATATGTGCTTGCCCAAGTGGCCACGTTTGCAGGTAACACCTCCGAGTGGCCTATGTATTGCCGGAGTGTTGATTAATTTACGATCCGGTAAATTTAGGCGCTTGATATGTCCTTTTTTAGCAAATGTCATGCCAGATTTTTTCGTGAATTTTGGCATGACTTGTGCTAGAATATGTAGGAAATATCGAGTGGCCTGGATTTTCTAGAAAGGTAATGAAACGACATTTCAGGTTGAATTTAAGTCTGTCAAGGCTCCATACATGACAATTAAAAAATGAGTGAGGGAGAAAGTCTGCACCATATATGAGAGAGGAAGAATCCTGACTGTTGTTGTGGGGATAATTTCTCCTTCTTCTCCTTGTGCTAGACCTTTGTTATGCACTAGGGGAAGGAGTAATGACCATCACCGACAGTCGAAAAATCAGTGAGGGAGTGTGTCCACCATATATGAGAGAAGAAGAATGCCGACTGTTGTCGCGGGGTCGCTTCTCCATCATTCCCGTGTGCTAGACATTTTGGTTTAATGCACTTGAGGATGAAGGGAGGAACGACCATCACCAACGGTCGAATATATACACCACGTGAGCTCAGAGTTTTGAAGAAAAAAGACTCGACGGACTAATAGTCAACTCGTGCTGAATAATAATGATCTAATTTAGTTTTTGTAGTACATATATTGTATTTTAGAAGTTTAATTTTTGAATTATGAACATAGGAAATGTCGTCGGACGACGGAAGTCTCGCGGAGTGCTCGTGGTGCGGCGACAACCGGGGTTCCTGCGATATGCCTCACTTGGTAGAAGGTCAGCGCTTTAGCATTAAGCTCCAGGAGACCTTCAATGTTGAAATGGTACGAAACGACGCAAAGTGTTTTTTTGTAATTAAGCTCGACTGCTTCTTCTTCAACGTGTAATTTTTGTCCTTTAAAATTCGACTAGCTTATCCCATGCCATGCAAGACGCTATGTCTTGGAGAGGATGGATTTTGAAGATCATGAAAATATGGAAACAAAGATAGTTCACCTAAGGACCCATCATGGTTTTAATTTTCCTGCAAATCTATACAATTCTGTGAGCGTATCCCATTTTGGCTGCCCGAATTGGGAAGCACTTTGCAAGGCATATGATTTCCATGAGGGTGTGCTTATCACCATGGATCTTGGTGATCCTGACATCGAGGAAGACAATATGGACATTTGGGTCCTTGTTGATACACTTCCAATTCTACCGCTATGTGAGTTTCTCAAACATAGTTATTAAGTAATTTATATTGTTTATTTCAAAATAGTTGACAACTTATTTCCATTGATAGCTTATTTTCATTCTTCAAAGAATGTGCGGAAGATGGTAGATAGAACCTACTACACCGATGGCGCAGAATTAACTTATTAGGAGAAAAATCATCAGATCTCATTTATTAATGATCTTTAGAATTACAATATCTACAATCAAGCTCCTGCACATTATGGTCAATACGTGACAGTAGTGCACGTGTTGAACTACGATAACATCCATGGAGATGGCATGGTAAGATTTTTTACTATTACGACATCTGTGCATCTTTTGCATAAATTCTTCTAAAACTAAACTACATTGCTAACTACGAAGTTATTACTATGTTTCTCAACAGAAAATCCTGAAGGATTGTGTGCCTCATCTGATGTTTCCGAAAGGTCGCCTTGATATTATGAGCTTACGGCTAGGTTATCCTACACATCACATTTGTTCATACCGGTTTTCTAAAACCGATGAAGACATGACAATCAAAGATTGGAAACAATGTACGGTCAATCGTAGGGAGGTACTTGGAAGCAACATTGTGCGACGCACAAGAATTGGAGACAAGATAATCTCCATTCTTCATAATGGAGAGTCAGGGCCTATCTTGTTTTATGCTATTTTACCTAAGAGAGTGTAGTAGGTCCTATTAGAGAGGAGTAGGTCCGATACAATGTGTTATTATGTGGTACAATGTGTTAGAATTGATGGAGATGATGAGGAGGAGTTGTGATTATGACTAGTGACCAACTTACTATATGATTTCTCATTCACGAAAATAATGATCATGAGGAGTTGTTATATGACAATGATGTATTATGATGATAAGTTGTTAATGATATGATGATGTTGATGATGATAATAATGATGATGAGTTATTATGTCATTGGGTGAAAGAACCGCGGTTTAGTTTCAAGTGGATGGATCCAAAGTGACCATTGGTCACTTTGGATCCATGCACTTGAAAGTAATCCACGGTTCTTTCACTCAATGATGTAACAACTCATTCTGATGTAAAAACAATCTCTAAATTGCTACAGTTTGAAAACTTGTATATTGGCGTATGAATACAACATAAAACAAAAAAGAAATACATAACAATAGTAGTAGTGCGGGTAGGGAGGCGCACTGCTAGTAACTACCAGTAGCGCTCTCTACCAAAAGCTCTACTGCTAAGCAGGTATAGCAGTAGCGCGGGCAAGCACACGCTACTGATACACGTTAGCTTTAGCGTCGTATCAGTAGAGCGGCACACCGCGCTACTGCTATACCTAAAACCAGCGCTACTGCTAGCCTTTTCCCTATTAGTGTACAGACTTTCCTGTTTTTGACAAATTGTGTTTTCTATGTCTTGTTCGCTTATTTTGATGAATCTATGGGTAGTATTGGAATACAGTAGATACAATGCTAATATGAAATAGGAATGAGTTTACAACAGTACCTAAAGGTAGTGATTTGCTTTATTATACTAACGGATCTCACAAGTTTTTGTTAAGTTTTGTGTGGATGAAGTGTTCGAAGAACGAGGAGTTACCGATGTGAGAAGAATAAAGAGAGGCAAGAGTTAAAGCTTGGGGATGCCCAAGGCACCCCAAGTAAATATTTCAGGGATACTCAAGCAACTAAGCTTGGGGATGCCCCGGTTGGCATCCCATCTTTCTTCTTCATCAGTTATCGGTATACCTTGTTTTTTATTTTATTCACATGATATGTGTCCTTTGTGTTTTTCTTTTTATTTATGCACCATGCTAGTATGAGATAGCTCTTCATTTGGTTTATAGAATGCTTCATGTGCTTCACTTATATCTTTTGAGTATGACCTTATAGAATGTTCTTTGTGCTTCACTTAAATCTTTTGAGCATGATTTCATAGAATGCTTCGTGTGCTTCACTTATATATTTTAAGCTTGGATATTGATTAATCCATAGTATTTGTACAATGCTCCGTGAACTTCACTTATATCTTTTGGAGTATGAATAAGACTATCATTGAAAGTGGGTTTCGGAGAGTGTCAACTTTAGGAAGTAATGATCCCATGATGACCCACAAGTATAGGGGATCTATCGTAGTCCTTTCAAATAAGTAATAGTGCCGAACCCAACGAGGAGCAGAAGGAAATGACAAGCGGTTTTCAGTAAGGTATTCTCTGCAAGCACTGAAATTATAGGTAACAGATAGTTTTGTGATAAGGTAATTCGTAACGGGTAACAAGTAACAAAAGTAAACAAGGTGCAGCAAGGTGGCCCAATCCTTTTTGTAGCAAAGAACAAGCCTGGACGAACTCTTATATAAAGCAAAGTGCTCCTGAGGATACATGGGAATTATCGTCAAGCTAGTTTTCATCATGCTCATATGATTCGCGTTCGTTACTTTGATAATTTGATATGTGGGTGGACCGGTGCTTTGGTGCTGCCCTTACTTGGACAAGCCTCCCACTTATGATTAACCCCTCTTGCAAGCATCCACAAGTACGAAAGAAGAATTAAGGAAAACCTAACCATAGCATGAAACATATGGATCCAAATCATCCCCTTACGAAGCAACGCATAAACTAGGGTTTAAGCTTTTGTCACTCTAGCAACCCATCATCTACTTAGTACTTCCCAATGCCTTCCCCTAGGCCCAAATCATGGTGAAGTGTCATGTAGTCGATGTTCACATAACACCACTAGAGGAGAGACAACATACATCTCATCAAAATATCGAACGAATACCAAATTCGCATGATTACTTATAACAAGACTTTTCCCATGTCCTCAGGAACAAATGTAACACAAAGCATAGTCATGTTCATAATTATAGGGGTATTAATATGAATAAAGGATATGAACATATGATCTTCCACCGAATAAACCAACTAGCATCAACTAAAAGGAGTAATCAACACTACTAGCAACCCACATGTACCAATCTAAGGTTTTGAGACAAAGATCGGATACAAGAGATGAACTAGGGTTTGAGAGGAGATGGTGCTGGTGAAGATGTTGATGGAGATTTATCCCCTCCCGATGAGAGAATTGATGGTGATGACGATGGCGGTGATTTCCCCCTCCCGGAGGGATGTTTCCTCGGCAAAACAGTTCCGCCGAAGCCCTAGATTGGTCCTGCCCAGGTTCCACCTCGAGACGGCGGCGCTTCGTCCCGAAAGCTTCCTTATGATTTTTCCAGGAAAAAAGACACCATATAGCAGAAGATGGACATCGGGGGCCTGCCAGGAGGCCCACGAGGCAGGGGGCGCGCCCTCCACCCTCGTGGATGACTGGTGGCCCACCTCTGGTGCTTTCTTCGCCCAATATTTGTAATATATTGCAAAACTGATTTTCGTGAAGTTTCAGGACTTTTGGAGTTGTGCAGAATAGGTCTCTAATATCAGCTCCTTTTCCAGTCCGGAATTCCAGCTGCCGGCATTCTCCCTCTTCATGTAAACCGTATAAAATAAGAGAGAAAAGGCATAAGTATTGTGATATAACGTGTAATAATATCCCATAATGCAACAAATATTGACATAAAAGCATGATGCAATATGGATGTATCAACTCCGCAATCTTAGACCTCGCTTTTACTCAAGCGAAAGCCGATATCAAAAAATATGTCCACATGTTTAGAGATAAAGGTGTCGATAAAATAAAATATAGACATGAGGGAATCATGATCATTCTTAGAGCAACAACATATATTTTTTCATATGATCTCTTATGCTAAAGTAACAATCTATTCACAATGTAAAGTATGAATCAGAAACTTCATTGAAAATTAACAAACTATGATCTCAGTCACTGAAGCAATTGTAATTTATCATAATATAGGAAAGAGTCAATATAAGAGCTTTTAAGCAAGTCTACATACTCAACTATCATTTAATCATTCACAATTGCTAACACTCACGTGATACTTATGGGTACAAAGTTTCAATCGGACACAGAGAAATATTGGGGCTTATAGTTTCACCTCCCAACCTTTTACCTCAAGGGTAATGTCAACAATAATATTTTATGAAAACTTACATCCAAGTGGATATATATATTAGGATCTCAACACATAGTGCTTGCCAAAGGATAAAGTGTAAAAAGGAAAGGTGGAGATCACCATGAGTCTTGTAAGAGGATAGAAGGTAAAAATAAAATATTGGCCCTTCACAGAGGAAAGTAGAGGTTGTCATGCGCTTTTATGGTTGGATGAACAAAATCTTAATGCAAAAGAACGTCACTTTATATTGCCACTTGTGATATGGACCTTTATTATGCAGTCCGTCACTTTTATTTCTTCCATATCACAAGCTCATATAAAGCTTATTTTCTTCACACTACTAGATCATACATATTGAGAAATTTTTTTATTGCTTGCACCGATGACAACTTACTTGAAGGATTATACTCAATCCATAGGTAGGTATGGTGGACAATCATGGCAAAACTGGGTTTAGGGATGTTTGGAAGCACAAGTAGTATGTCTACTTGGTGCAAAGAAATTTGCTAGCATGAGGGGAAAGGCAAGCTCAACATGTTGGATGTTCCATGACAATATAACGTATTTGAATATAAGAAAACATAACCCATTACGTTGTCTTCCTTGTCGAACATCAACTTTTTAGCATGTCATATTTTAATGAGTGCTCACAATCACAAAAGATGTCCAAGATAGTATATTTATATCTGAAAACCTCTCTTTCTTTATTACTTCCTATTAATTGCAACCATGACCAAAACTATGTTTGTCAATTCTCAACAACTTTTATTCATCACACTTTTTATATGTGAAGTCATTACTCTCCATAAGATCAATATGATCTTTTTATTTCTTTTTACTCTTTCTTTAATTCCCTCAAGATCATAACAAGATAGCAAAGCCCTCAACTCAAAACTACTCTTTATTATATATATAACTCATGGACTCGATTACATAGATAGATATCAAAACAAAACTCAAAGCTAGATCATACTAAAACTTTATTCTACTAGATCAAGACATAACCAAAAGGATCAAACTATGAAAACAGTAACGATAGAAGTGTGATGGTGATACGATACCAGGGCATCTCCCCCAAGCTTGGCAGTTGCCAATGGGAGTGCCCATACCCATGTATTTATGTCTCTTTCTTTGGAGGTGGTGATGATGGAGTTGTTGATGATTCCGTTAGCTTCATTAATGCACCCTTCAGAACTTGCAGTTCTTGGATCACACATTGGAGCATATTTGCATTCTTCTGAATTTCCTCCATAAGATGCTTATTTTCAGGCCCCCAAGAGCTCTTCCCTGCGTTGCTTTCACTTGGACGGGATATATCCCAATTGGAGGGTATATGTGTACGAGGGGTGTTCTCCACTCCGTAATTATGAACCAGATTATGGAAGTTGTTCCGATGTAACCTGTGTAAGGGCATCCTAGGGGAAGCCCTTCTCGAACCTCTTGGTCCTCATGGTCGATTGTAGTCCCTATTGCTTGATGGGGATTGGGAATAGTGGAGATCCCAGCCAGAGTGTCTCTCTCCGAAGCTGGAGGGTGGTCCTCAAGCGAATCTCCTTCATCCTACATCATGACTCCCTTGGCATCCTCCCTTCTCAGTTCCATCTGCATCAACCAAGCATCACTGTCCGCGTTGTTGGAGGTGGAGGAAGACATGATGCCTGGCCTTGAAAACTCTGGCAGAAAACAACTCAAAACGAAAACAGGGGATTTTGTCATGGTATGGTGGTCAAAACTTCGGGAGATTATATAATAATTTTTTACCGACCAAAAGAAGTATCTTGCAAGAAAACAGAGTTCGGAGGGCACACGAGGTGGCCACAAGGTAGGGGCGTGCCCAGGGGGTAGGGCGCGCCCTCCACCCTCGTGGATGCCTCGTTTCTCTTTCAGACTACTTTTAATTTTCCATTTTTTTAAATATTCCAAAATAGATAAAAATTGCTATTTGAATAGTTTTGGAGTCGGTTTACTTACCGTACCACATACCTCTTCCTTTTCGGAGTCTGTAATGTTCTATGAGGTGTCCCTTATGTGCTCCTCCGGGGTTATGGTGTTAATAACATAATGGTTGATTCTTTGACCGTTGACCAGGTTCCGGTTTGTGCCTTCGGCGTTGTTGATTTTGATGGCGCCAGAATGATATACCTCCTTGATAATGGAAGGACCTTCCATTTAGAGAGAAGTTTTCCTGCAAAAAATCTTAAATGAGAGTTGTATAGCAAAACATAATCACCTACATTAAACTCACGCTCTTGTATCCTTTTGTCATGCCATCTTTTAACTTTTTCTTTATACAACTTGGCATTCTCATAGGCTTGGGTTCTCCATTCATCAAGCAAGCTAATGTCAAATAACCTCTTCTCACCGGCAAGTTTGAAATCATAATTGAGTTCTTTAATAGCCCAATATGCCTTATGTTCTAGTTCGAGAGGTAAGTGACATGCTTTTCCATAAACCATTTTATACGGAGACATACCCATAGGATTTTTATAAGAAGTTCTATAAGCCCATAATGCATCATCAAGTTTCTTTGACCAATTCTTTCTAGATCTATTAACAGTCTTTTGCAAAATCAATTTAATCTCTCTACTACTCAATTCTACTTGACCACTAGACAGAGGATGCTATGGAGATGCAATTCTATGATTAACATCATAGTTGGCAAGCATTTTATGAAAAGCACCATGAATAAAATGTGAACCACCATCAGTCATTAAATATCTAGGGACTCCAAACCTCATAAAAATAACTTCTTTAAGCATCTTAATAGAAGTGTCATGATTAACTAGTTGGAATAGCTTCTACCCACTTAGTAATGTAATCAACAGCAATTAAAATATGTGTACCCATTAGAGGAAGGAAAAGGTCCCATATAATCAAAGCCCCAAACATCAAATGGTTCGATAACAAGTGAATAATTCATAGGCATTTCCTAACGTCTACTAATATTACCAATTCTATGACATTCATCACAAGACAAAACAAACTTACGAGCATATTTAAAGAGAGTAGGCCAATAAAAATCGGATTGCAATACCTTATGTGCAGTTCTATCTCCAGCGTGATGTCCTCCGTAAGCCTTGGAGTGACACTTGCGTAGGATCTATTCCATGTCATGCTCAGGTACACAACGTCTAATAACACCATCTACTCCTTTATATAGGTGTGGGTCATCACAAAAGTAATGTCGTAAATCATAGAAAAACTTTTTCTTTTGCTGGTATGTGAAACTAGGTGGTATAAATTTAGCAACAATATAATTAGCATAATCAGCATACCATGGCGCAGTACGAGAAGCATTTATGACAACTAATTGTTCATCGGGAAAGCTATCATCAATAGGTAGTGGGTCATCAAGAACATTTTCTAACCTAGACAAGTTGTGCACAGTACGAGAAGCATTTTATGATTCATGGAATTGTGCGTTGTAAAGCATAAAGTAAAAACAAAGGATTCTCAAAGGAATTTTGGAGGATTCTAATCATTAGGAATTTTTCCTATCTTGGTTGATTCGTAGGATTGTAAACCATAGGAATTTTTCCATATGATTCATTTGCACTAGATTTCATAGGAAACATCCCATCCACTCAAACCTCTTTGAAAGAATTCTGCGTTTTTTCTATGCACAATCAAACACTCGTACAATCCTGTAGGATTCAAGACGACATTACACTATAATCCCATGTTTTTCCTATTCACGCGTTCTTAGCTTTTTTATAAAAACTAATTGATTTTGAATGAGATGAACTATAAGAATTAAACGAAGGGCTACATCACGCATATATGACTCAGAGCTTACATGCTATAGTGTGGTATTTATTCATAATTTGGTTGCAAAATCTGATGCGTGCAATGCACGTGTACCTTACTAATACTTCGAGTATGTGCAAAACACGTAAATTAGAATACCAATGGCATGCTACACAGTGTCTCTCTTACAGTTCATGAAGCCACGTGGCACATGTGGAGGCGTTGTCGCGACCTCCTTGCGTGGATTTATCACAGTGACGTGCTGCTGGTTCCAGAAGAATGTACTCGTCCTCCCTGAGCCATACTGGCGGTACATGCACGAAGCGAATATATGCACGCACGCCACACACACACTCATTCCCTCGCACGCACACGCGGGTACACGGGCGGACACAATTTTGTACCAAGATCCACCCCATGTGATAATTTGATGCGTGTAAAGTCGTTCACTTCATTGATGGTCAATTAATACAGCGCATGCAAATTGAGTGGATGTGAGGGCGGAAGAAAGACATTATTACTCCACTGCGCGCATGCGAGTAGTTAAATCGTGGGTTGCTAGTAGTACTTCCATTGGTCTCCTTCGTATTTTGTGCCAATTTTTGACAATAACATAATATTTACGCATTTGAGCAGTGTAGTACTTGATATTTATGTTCCGCTATACTCATCGGGAGACATTTCGGGCCTCGAAACCAAAACCATCAATTAATCTTTACCTTGTTCCCATCACATTCGAAAGCCTGCTCACACCTACTAGTACGTACCAAAACTGAACGTGTTCCCACTATGCAGGTATTAGTACTACTAGTGCTAGTACTTAGGTTATAAAAAGGGGAACTACCTAACCAAAAATTACTCTACCTTTCCTCCTCATAAGTGCTTCTTCTTTGTCCGTCGTTGCCATGGCCGGTGAGCAGAGATCTAGGTCGAGAACTACTCGTAACAAGGGAGTGGCAACCAAGGCTGCCGAAAAAGAGAGAGGGCTCGCCGCCACGCAGAGACCTCGAAAGATCTCTCACGGGCAGGCGATGGCTCCCATGAGCGCCCTAGCCGCGGAGGCGAACATGCCGAGCCGGCGGAGCTGGAGTCGTTATCCCTCAACGGCATGCCCGATTAGCTCAATAAGCACCTCAATAAGCATAAGGAGTTCATCCAAGGCTTGACGGAGTTGCTGAAGGAGAGCCTCGGCGACATGCCCGCTGAGCTCAATTAGCAGGGAGAGTTGACCGCCGGCTTGGTGATGCTGCTGAAGAAGAGCATTGCCTCGGAGAAGAAGGCGACCGTCGAAATACCGCGACTTCAGGAGGACAAGGCGAAGCTCTGCCACGAGATCGACCTGTTGAAGGAGAAGAACGCCGGCTGGAAGAAGTTGCATGAGAATAGTAGTTCCTCGATGAAGATGCTGCAGGCCCTCGTCATGGAACAGAAGGAGGAGTTGGCGAAGCTCCGCATCGAGCACCCGGCTGCTGTCAAAGTACGTAATGCGGCCGTGGAATAGATGATGAAGGCTCGCGTCGAGAAATCCCGCGTCATGGATAGAATGAAGAATATGGCGGAGGAGACACGCAAGGAGATGGAGGCCGTGGAGGCGATGAAGAAGCGGTTACGACTCCGCGGCGAATTAGATCATTTGGGGTGATAATCTTCCTTCTTCTTTTGCTGCTGTGTTTCATCTTTTGCTTCCGGTGTTCCGCCGCACGTGTCACGTTCTCAGCGAGGCATGAATAGAACAATGGTTTTTGTTTTTTCAGGGATTGAATAGAACAATGCTAACAATGAGATGACTAGCAAATTAGATCAATTTTTATCGCCATATGGCACTGGGCTGCCGTGTTTCGTGCTCCTCCGTCGCAGTACTACTCTAGTGGAAAACTTGAGTATACCGCACGGTTCTTTGCTCCTCCTCGATCAGGTCGTCGGTGCATTTATACGAGCAGTCAAATCACAAGGCCCCGCCTTCTAGCAGTAATGAGCCGTCAAATCACAAAGGCCCTCGCCTCTCGTGAAACCGACGAAGCTAGACTGCCCCGTCCTCTAGCCTTTTAAAAATGTAGACTTTTGTACAACAGTAGTATCGATGGATTGCGCCATGGAGCAAAACTTGAAATAAAAAAAGGTGGTACATATAGAGAGCGCTCGTCGCCAAATTATGCATATAGTACTATTAAAAAGGCTAGTCACAATAATGGTGTCCAGCACAACCCACCCCTCAAATAAAACTAAGCACCCTGGAATTCTTTGACAAAACTAAGCACCCTGAAATTCTTTGACAACTAAACTGCTGGCTATATGATGTTGGCCATATATATTGTATGTATATAATGTGAAGAAACGAGTGGTAGTACTATACCAACTAAAAGATGAAATGTAAGAAATACTAGTATGTACTTACTGAAGAGTTAAAGTAACAAGAAGAAACATAACATAGTTCTGCTGGGGGCTCAGCACAACGCAACCCTCAAATTAAATTAAGCACACCTGAAATTAAACTTTGCAACTATTCCGGTAGACACTACATTAGAATCACCATGAGCAACGACACTGCCACCTTACTCGGAGTCCTCGTCCACGTCCTCGACTTCGTCCTTGTCCCTCTTCCTCTTGGCCGATACTTCTTTGCTTGAACCGCCAACTTGGCTGTTGCTCTTCATCCAACCCTTGTAGATATGGAAACAAAGGTAGCCATCCATTGCATCGTACTGGATGTGGTCTATATCTAGTACATTCCGCTGCCATGCATGACGATGAAACGTGTATGGAGGTTTCTCCAGTTTACCATACGAAGGATGAACCATGGCTCCTGCCAGGGTCAGCATTGAGGGCTGACGAGAGGACACCAGCCAATTCTTTTGGAGGTCGAAGGTGTTGCCTACAACGAGGCCTATCCGACGCAGGACTTCTTTGTCGTTACCAAAGTCTACAGTAACGAATTTGACTAGGTTGCTCTCGAGGAAGTCCTTAAAATCCTGGAACTCAACGTCGGCATGGCATATGTGGTAGACCAAGCATAAGTCATGCACGCAAACCTGGATCACGGCGGGCTTCTTACTCTCTTCGTCCTTTAGATCCTTCGCTCGTCCCACGACTGTGGTGTACTCAACATCTAGCCCAGCGACCCACTCATCATCTGAGTCTTCGAACATGCGTCTGAAGCGAGAAAGGCATCCTTTCACCGTCGCGGAAGAACGGGTGTAGATGACGTCAAACTCATCGTCGGTGATGGTTCTAACCTTGTACTCACCGCCGATCAGGGAGATTTGGGACGCCATGGATTTGGGAGGAGGGTTAGGATTAGTGGAACTGCCGTAATCTACTAATGTGAATGGACGGGATGACTAGGAGCGAACCGCCGTAGTATTAAAAGACGTGCGGGGATGAGTAGGAGCGAACTGCCAGCGTGCGAACGGCAGGGTAGTGGCTTTCCATTCTCCCATGATATGGGCTTCCGAGAGCCCTTGGATCGGAGATCGAACAGTTGCATGGCGTGATTCTAGACCTATGGGTGAATATCCTATCCTGGAGGGTTATTCTACAAATTTTCAGCAACTTAGCATGCGACCATTTGATCTCAGATCCAAGGGCTGCCAGCAGCCCGTATCATGGTCGCGCCTACCATGACCATCGCGTCGCTCGCGTGGTCGCGCCCTTGGAGATTTAACACGGTGCGTTAGGCTATCTGATGTTGGCATATCATACATAGTCATCACTTAGTCACTCATACTACAACAAGGTTGGCTAAAAGGTTGGCTATAAGTGTATTTTTTTACTCCTCTCTATCTCTTTCTTCGTACTCCCTCCGTCCCATAATATAAGAATGTTTTTGACACTAGCTAGTGTAGTGTAAAAAATGTTCTTATATAATGGGACACAGGGAGTACTAGTATTTATTGCATTTTGCCAAGGAGTGACCTCTTCCAATGAAATGGTGTTGCTAAGTTTGCTTAATTTAATTAGCTATAGACTCAAAATTGTCTTTTCACCTAGGTATACGCGCTTAGCACCGTTTCTTCCTTGGGTCACCAAACTAGTCTCTCTCTTCTTGATTAACTTGCCACATCAGACTTTATGCCTATGTGGCAAGCTTAAGCACCTGTAGGAGCAAGTAAGTACAATAGTGCGCTTTACATGGCATTCTTGCATATGTGGAGGAAAGAGAGGCAAGGAAAAAGTGGAGAAGTGGGCTCTCATGCAAGAGCCAGCCTCTACTACATGGTGGAGCATTGGGAGAGGCACCTATATGGAGGTGGTCAGGAATTGGGAGACTCACGCCAGTCGTAGTGCCGCAGTTAAAATGATAATGGCAAACACAAATCACGGGGCCCCACCTGTCCAGCAGTAACTCGCTGTCAAATCACACAGCCCTATGTTTGCAGTAGCCTACTCCCTCGTCTTCTCGCGTCTCTGTCGAATCGACTAGGCAGGAAAAGCCCCGCCCTCGACTTTTAAATAGTATACAAATACTAATTTTGTATCCATGGATTGCGCCTGCGCCATGGAGCAAAGCGTCTAGAAAACGATGGTAGACATGTATGGAGTATACAGCACGCCCGTCGCGTTCACGTCGCACCCCAGACGGTCGGTCGGTCTGGCACGCTGCTCTCCGAATGGAACACGCGTCATATTGCGTTCGCACACACATGTGGACGACAATTGAGAACCGACCATAGGCACACTCCCCGGCCCCGCAAGTCGGGTGACTTAATAGAAGAGGGAGACGAGCGATAGTACTAGAGAAGTGTTGTACTACATTGGTGCCTGGACGATCCCTGCAAGACACGGAAGATCAGTTCGTCCATGCATGTGACCAGACTCCAGCAGACACGCCTGGATTGGCTATCGTCTACATATCATGCAGGATGTGTTGTGCATGGCTGTAGTTGTGGTGAGAAATCTAAAAAAAAGGGTTCTTGTCATCTCGAAAATTATGTGTCATGTGCTTCGGATCACTGCGAGGGTTAAACAGCGACAACTGAATTGGGCTAGTCATTGGGGGCACATGCACGAACAGTGATTACTCGGTTACCAAATAGGTCAAGCCGGCTATGTTAATTAGGACATCTATTGATGGACCCCTTTTCTACGAGTTTATCTTTAATTTGAGCTTTGTTCCTCGTCTAGTTTGTCCGTCGGGATTCATGTTGTCTCCTTTGCGCAGTGAGGTTATGATTTCTTGTCATGTGGCATCTTTTCGTGTTATATGTTATAATCCGGCGCTTCAGATCAAAATGACGACAATTGCGCCTCTGGGTCACGTGCATGAAGACTTCTCGACAGTCATTGACGAGGTCAAGCCGGCTTCGGTAGACAAAAGATAACTAATTACTACTCCACTATATAGGCAGGAGCCTCCGCGCTTGCTTGCTAGTGTTGCTCTCTTCACACTGTCTCGGCCTCTCCAGATCTAAACACGACAGCGGTGGCCACACACACTCTCTCTCTGCTCATTGCCGGTCACAGATCCAGCCGGATCCTCTCCGTCGGGGATGGTGAGAAGGTGCAATGTTCACGCGGTCAACCTCGGCGACGGCTCTTACCCACTGTTGGGCGCGTCCCGATCAGCCTGCCTTGCCATTCTTTCCCAAGCACCGCTGGCGAGGGAGGGCCTTCAACCCCTTCTTCCTCGCTGCCGTAGTGTGGGCAGATTCGGCCTCCCGCCGCCCACTTAGCGACATCCCGGCGACCATCAGGTATAACTTCCTTTGAAACCGGCCTTGCTCTACTTCCCGAGCTCCTGACGTCACTGCATTTGTAACTCTTACTATTTCTCAGCCCCCCTCGTAGATAGGATCGATCGGCTGTTCGAAAACCACCTAATTTTTTTTACGTTTAAGAGGTAAAACTAGTTCATGCACTCGAATCTAGTACTACTTGGTTCAAACAAGGAAGAAAGGGGGTGGGGGTGGGGGAGGATTTGTTACCTGAATCTAGGACTTGGTCGAAAGAGGAAATAATGGGGGCGAAAAGTAGCAGAGACTGACTATCCAACTGGTCTCTAGGTCTAATAGGGAAATAAAGGGAAACGCAGTACAAACTCAATATAAACCCGTTCTATTGGTTGAAAAAGGAAAGAAAGTGGGGACTGGGGGACAAGTCAACAGAGTAAGTCCACCACTAGATTCGCTAGCCTCACACAGTATAAAGTGGCTATACCGAACAAAAATGGGACCAACCCAGATATCCTGTTCTGATGTTTGTTGCCCCGAGCCACTCTTATGTAATGCCACTGGTAAAATGTAGCAGTCGCACTGTTAAAAGTAAGGACACGTTAAACCAATGTTGTTTTCAATGTAATGCCTCCAGTAATATGAATCAATGGCACTTCTTTACATGTCCTGCTAAAATTTCCCATTAATATAAGTTGGTTCTTTTCGTTAGAAATGCAACGGTCCTGGTCCGTCTACTCTCCCATGCCCAAAGTAATGTCGTATGTAACGGTTGTCATAGTTAATCCTAATGCCCACACTAATATCTAGCAATGCCACTACTTTAGAAATTGCTACTGTCCTTGTAGGATTGCCATTCAGATAAGGAACATGCTTCTTTTCATTTGATTCATGTTTCATCACTTATTAGTCACCCTCCTTCCCACCTTTTTTGTGCAAACAGAGATATACATTTCACGCTCGATCTTAGTTGAACTGCACAAATGATATCCAAATTATAGTTGAGCATTCCAGGAGCTTCACAACCAACCTTGATGTTGCTCAACTTTATTGCAACTAGTGAAGAAGAAGCTCTGTGGGTTTCGTTTTCTGATGGAAATGGAACCGGGGCTGGAGCCCTTTTCTTAAAAAAATTGAAGAAGAAGCTGCTAGCTCACGGGACATTGCTTAATTTTAGGTGAACTGCACCAAAAGGTCCCATGAATTGAATAATCCATGTTGGTGACTGAAAGAGCTAGCTTCAACATCCCAGTCTAAGCATCCCCGGCCTCCATCCTTGCGACGCACGGTACACCTCATTTGCCACCTGCTCGACCCTAGTGTCACTAATAAAATGAAGTAATAATACAGTTAAAATAGAGCGAGTGTCATCTCTATCATTTCATTTCCAATGTAGATAAAGAAAGTGCTTCTCTTTGTTAAAGTATGTTTCATCAACTAGTCCCATTGTTAATGTTTAAGCGTTTCTGCAAACTGGGGTGCTTAATTTTAGTTGATATGTACAAAAATAGAGATTTGAATGTCTCAAGGCACCTCCTTGTACTACTACTGTACACTAATGTTCATCACTGGCGGAAGGTGTATCTGGGAGACTTGGGACGATGTCCAGTATGAGGCGTACCGTATGAGGCGTTGTAGGGCCTATCTCGCCCTCGCAGCATGGCATACTATGATATTATTGCAATATTTTCTTCTATTTATTTTGTGTGTTTCATCAACTAGTGCCACTATAATGTAATCATGCTTTTTCATTATCTGTGCAAACAGGGTTATTCAGCTGCATTTTGGTGGAACTGCACAAATGTACATATGGAACCGGCATATATGCAGAGTGCAAGGTTTGCCAAGTAAAAATTACCGACACCAACCATGCTGCATGCACGCATTGGCATCCACCACCGCCAGTGGGATGTGTGGCGCTCTCTGTGGACGGATCTTTCTCGGCAGCAAATCCTCTAACCAAATACTAGTAGCTTATATTGGCAGTTTTCTAGGGAGTACTCTTTTCTGAAAGAAGCACCAATCTATTTTTCTTTATTTATACACTGTGTCACAACTTTGACCCAAAGGTCCAGAGCTATTTTAGGGTGATTGGCGTAGTACTCGGAGACTGATTGTAAGCTTGATTTTCATTAGCTGTCACACTAATTGTAAGCATGAGCAGGTGGAAGATTAGGTTAGTGGGAAGCTTACCTTAAACCCTACCGCCGCCGTTGAAACAAGGCGAGCGTCGAGGGAACCGTGGAGAACGGCGGGGAAACGACGTCGTGCCATCCAGCCTCCTCTTGCGGTGGGAGAACGAATACTCCTTTGGCTCCGGCTGGCTCTGCACCCTCACGAACGGCACACCATACTCGATCGATTCGTTATCCTCTGGGTGCTCGACCTTCGACTTGTACGCCCACCACTCCGCCTGACTGTCGCCTCGGGCGAATCTGTCTGCTCCATCGCCCATAGGAGATACTCGATGAACTCGGAGGACTGCGGCGTGACTGCCGCTGAGGAGTACATGTACATTGCCGCCCTCATCGCCGCTGTCTCGCTCTTTCGCATACATTGCCACATGGCCCGCACCGTCCTCGAAATCTCCCACTCAATGTCAAACCAAATAAGGATCTCCTTCAACCTGGCTAACTTTGCCTGGTCGCCGCCGGCGATCTACCTGATTCGCTGCTGCATCCTCTCCATAAATGTCATTCTGAGTGGTCCGGTGCTAGCTTTGGAAGATGGGAGGACATACGGTGGTCTTGCAATAGAGAAGAGGGAGAGGAGAGGAGGTGGTTTTGGAATGAAGATGATGGAGAGGAGAGGAGGTGGTTTTGCAATGGAGAGAAGATCACAAGAGGGAGAGGAGAGACGGTGGTTTTGGAATGGATATGATGGAGAGGAGAGGAGGTGGTTTTGGAATGGAGATGATGGAGAGGAGAGGAGGTGGTTTTGCAATGGAGAAGATCAGAAGAGGGAGAGGTGAGACGGTGGTCATAATGGACCATGATTTTCGCACATAAAATATATGTTATACGTTGCAAAAATAATATAATTTGAAAGTGCATTTAGATACGAACCAAACAATACAATTTTTGGTGACATGCATTCACATTTTGCTTGTCACATACAGTACGTTGTCAAACTTTGACCCAAAATACGCAAAACAACAAACAAATACTTCCAAGACCAGCGCCGCTCTTCCGCTCTTCTCCTCTTAAACCACCGCCGCTCCTCTCCTGTTCCAATCTAAATCCAGCGCCGCTCCTCTCCACTTCCATTTCAAAACCACCACCCCTCCTCTCCTGTTCCAGTCCAAAACCAGCATCGCTGTGGAGAAGTAGATCGATGGAGGAGTACAACCGATACGTGAGGATCGCAGAAGGCGACCCTGTGAAGCTAGCTAGGATGTTAGAGATACAGTCTTGCTTTGAAAACAAGGACCAACTAGCGGCGACGGCGACATCCATGGTCAAATATCTGCAACAGAGCAAAAAGGCGGCGATACTCCCGGAGGGAGTCACGCCGGAGTACATAGAGCTGCTCCTCTGGGCCATGGAGCAAACAGATTCACAGAATCCGATCGTGAGGTAGCGGTGGTGGGAGTATTGATCCCAGATGGAGCATCCACAGATTGACGGATCGAGCATCTACAGGGTGCCGTTTGTGAGGGTGTCCTGCCAGAGCGAGCCGGTGGAGTCTTCGTCGACCGAACCCAACTGCAAGAGGAGAAAAACAGTTGGCCCGATGATTCTTCCCCGCCATCGTCTCCCTCGCTGTTCACATCGTCTCACGGGGCGGCTGTCTGCCGCCGAGGAATAGGAGGGCGCTGCCCCCCACCCCCCAGCCCAATAGTCGGGCAGGTTGTGAATTGTCAGGAGGAGCTTAGGGTTGTCAGTATTTGCAGGTTGTGAATTGTGTTCTGTGTTGTGTATTTTGAGAGTACTTTCATATATGAATGTCTTTTGAATTTCAGATTTGTAGTATTGAGCATATGAAGAATTTTATGAATTCTAGAGATCTATTTTTTGCACTTAAAAAATGTAGTTTCATAGGAGTATAAAAGTGCAGACGAGAAGAAACTGCAAGTTTCAGTTTCAGATAAGAAACTGCAAGTTCAGTTTCAGATAAGAAACTGCAACTTTCAGAGGCAGAGCATTTATATTAACACGGCCTTTTCAAACAGGGTTAACATCATGTTGGAAGTCTTATTCATGGTCGAAAATGGAACTACCAGCCAGTTAACATCATGCTGATCAACATTCATGCATATCACATCTTCATATGATGCACAGTCAAAATGCCCACACAATGTCGAGTGTGCGAAACAAAGGGAAAATGAGGGACGAAGTTTTGGCAAGTGTTGGACGTGGTTTTGGGCTGCCCCGTCTAGGCTTTCATTTTTAACATGCGCTCCCATCCGAGGTTTTATTTTTGGCAGCCCAATTTATGTATTTTTTTGAAGAAAACACAGAGGTCTGTTCTATTTTTCTATATAAGAATAGGAATACCAGGTACAACTTATGTTTCCCTTCTAACTATATTATATATATTTAAATTATTTTATATGTTATTATATATTATTTTTATTGTCATCATATATTTAACAGATACTTACATATGTAAGAAAACAATATCCCACATCTTATTAACTTATAAAAATAATTTCTTAACAAATAAAATCCTGGATTGTTTTGGCACGAAAATCCTAGTGATTGTGTACAATGGTAAGATTTAAGGACGAATGTAATAATATCACTTATTATTTAAATATATTTATAACAAAATGCTCAACCCTTTTTTATTTTTTGATAACATTGCTGGCCCAACCCAACATTATAATTAGAATCAGCCCAGCAAAATCGTGTATCTAGATAAAGTGCAAATGGCCTGTAATTTTTTAGGAAATAAAATAAATGGGCCGCATGGACGCTACATTAATTGTTCACCCAGCCCAGCTAAATGGCTGTAATTCAAAAAAAGAAGATCAAATTGACTGTAAATTCTACCGCGCAAAAAAAGACTGTAAATTCTGAAAAGATGGGTTGAATACATGCCATATTTTTGGAGGCTGAAATGTGGGCCAATAGGTCGAAGCCAACGCAAGTCGTTGGATTTACATCCAACAACCCGCATCCATCTTCAATCTCTCGTCTTCTTCCTCCAGCGCCGCCGGGGCCACCTCCCGCCTCCTGCTGCTAGCAGCTCTGCTTAGCACGCTTCGCTATGAAGCGCTACTCCACCGTTGCCCAGGCCATCCCTCCACCCCTTCACACCTCATGTTTTTCTCCACCGACTGCCGAACCACAACGCACTAGAACCAGTTAACCCTCGTACACCTCTCCGTGTGCGACTCTACTCCCGCGTCTTCCCATCTCTGGCTCGTTGTTGTCCGGGGCCTCGCCGTCGTCCACCACCTTGGATGCGCTCGGCGCGGCATGGTCAATGTGGTCAACGAACAACACCATCGGAAGTAGACTGTGCGTGGAGATGCTGACAGCTGGGTCCACGGCCACACACAAGGAAATGCCTCCTTATTACGCGCAAAATAATGATTCCTCCACCTGACATCTGGGACCCACCGCAAGGGCCTCTGTATTTCGTGAAAAAAACGTGCCCCCCGCTGACTTGTCGGACGCACCAGCTATCTTCGCACGCAAGGAAGTGCCTCCTTGTTACGCACAAAAAAATGAATACCCCCCTGCCAGCTGGAACCCAGCATACTGGGAGGCTGACTTGTGGGCCTACCAAGTTGACAGGGACGGAGGGCTTTGTCAACTTAGTCAATATGAACGATTCTAGCTCCTGTTACCGTATGATGTTCATCCAACGGCTGTAGTGCTTCTTCAACCTCTGGTCTTCTTGCTCCAGCCGCCCAAACCAGCGCCGGTCGTGCCGCGTGCTCCTGCCTCCCGTGGCCGGCTGTGATGCCGCGGAGGCCTCACCTCCCCCTACTACTCCCACTGCTGGCCAGGCCATCCCTCTACTCACCCACACCCCCTATTATTCTGCGGCGACAGCAGCCTCACACCGCAGCCAAACTAGTGAACCCTCGTACTCCTCTTTGCATGGGCATCCACTGCTGCGCACTACTAGGAAAAGGGCTATAGATAGGATTGATACTAATGGCGCACCAGGTAAGTAGTGCGCCACTACTATATACTAATGGCGCACCGATTGTCGATGCACCATTAGTGTGGAAGACACTAATGGCACGCCATACACTCAGTGCGCCACTAGTATTATTTTTCCCCATTTTTCCATACATACTAATGGCGCATCAGGACGAAGTGCGCCATTACTAGTTCTAACTAGTAATGGCGCATCGGGCAGACAGTGCGCCATTAGTATATATATATATATTTTACTTTTTTGCAAAACTACTAATGGCGCACCGTGTCACAGTGCACCATTACTAGTTTAAACTACTAATGGCGCACTTTTCCACAGTGCGCCATTAGTATATTTTTTTTACTTTTCTGCAAAACTACTAATGGCGCACCACCTGCAGGTGCGCCATTAGTAACCATGGTTACTAATGGCGCATTTGCTGGTGGTGCGCCATTAGTAACCTGGGACCCCAACAAGATATTTTGGATAGCCACATACCTACCCACTCACTTTCCCCACTTCATTCCCTCCACCTCCTTCTCCAAGCTTTCGGCTGCCTCCTCCTCCTCACCTCATTTCCACCATAGATTCATCAAAATTAAGTGGTGAAATTACCTTTTTTTGATAGGTAAGTAAGGGGAAAGCTATCTTCATGATGTAGATCTACTTTTTTTCTCCCTAGCTCGCTCCAACAACGTGCACATGCACTTTTTGTGGCCTAGCTAGATCTATGTATGTTTGTGGTGTTGCATGTGTTTGTGGTGTTGCATATATGTTTGTGTTTGCAGGTACCGGTATTTGAAATGCGATAGTGGCCAATATTTTGCCAGAATGTTGATTCATTTCCGTTTTAGCGAGAATTTTGGCACTATGCATTCTTTTTGGTCCTATTTTTAGGGAAGGTCATGCCAAATTTTTTCTTGGTTCTAAAATATCATTTTGCTCTACCCCGCAGGCCAACATGGTCCGCACGATGACCGAAGGCATCGTGAATAGGTTTTTGAGCTCCGCGAAGGCCGAGATGCTTCAAAAGAACGAGACGGAGATAAGATGTCCATGTCGAAGATGCAAGCTGAAGAGCCTTATTGCGGACCCGGATTCCGGGCAGGTGCGGGACCACCTGCTCTTGCGTGGTTTCATGGATGGCTATCGGTGGCAAGGTGATGAAGATGACTATGAAGTCGTCCATGGGGCCGGGCAAGAAATGAGGAAGGGCAACAAGACAAGTACCACCGCGGCGAGGGCAGGCGAGAAGACGAAGAATCTCCAGGACATGATCACGGCGGTGATGCTGTACACAGTCATCATGTAGAAGATGTCGTACATGATGATGAGGAAGATCAAGACAAAGGGCATGATCATGAAGATGAAGATGCCGGAGCAGATGATGATGGAGGCTGGGTGCAAGACCCTCATATTCAAGAGCTGCTTCTCAAGCAGACGGATAACGCAAGAGCTGCCGCCCGAGAGAAAGCCAAGCTGGATCAACTGGAGATAGACGCAGTTACTTCATTGTATGAAGGATGCAGGCCCGAGGATACCCGCCTGAAAGTAACGCTCATGGCTCTGGAGATGAAGGTAAAACACAAAATGACCGACGCACGCTTCGACGAGAACATGTCATTCTGGCACGAACGTCTTCCCAAGGGGAACAAGTGCCCGACCAGTTTCGAGGAGGCGAAGAAAATTGTGTGTCCTCTGGATTTACCGCACGTGAAATACCATGTGTGCATGAACAATTGCATCATTATCGGGACAAGCACGCGGAGTCTACCATATGTCCGGTGTGCGGCGTCACTCGATACAAGAAGAGGAAGAAAGCTCCTCGAAAATCGGTGTGGTACTTTCCGATCACTCCTTGTCTGCAGCGGTATTTCGCGGACCCTAAGGTAGCAAAGCTCCTGCGTTGGCACGCGGATAGGGAGGAGAAGAAGCGGGAAGATGGCGGAAATGATCCGAAGATAAATAAAAACGACAAGATGCTGAGTCACCCTAAGGATGCGAGCCAGTGGCAAGCGTTGAACTTCGAATACCCAGAATTTGGGAAGGATCCAATGAACATCGTGCTGGGCGCGAGCACCAATGGAGTCAATCCATTTGGCAGCCAGAGAAGCACATATAGCACCTGGCCTATGTTTGTGTGGATGTACAACCTTCCCCCCTGGTTGTGCATGAAGAGGAAGTACATTCACATGAGTATGCTAATTGAAGGGCCGAAACAACCAGGGAATGACATCAATCTGTATCTGGGGCTGCTAAAGGAGGAGCTAGACACGCTGTGGAAAACGCCAGCCAATACGTTGGACGCCGCAGAGAAAGAATATTTCCCTATGAGAGCCGCACTGCTCACGACGGTGCACGACTATCTCGATTACGGATATCTCGTGGGGCAGGTAGTCCACGGATTTTCTGGATGCATAAGGTGCATGGATGACACAATGTATCGCCAGCTAGATAGAGATCCCGGGTCTTCGAAAACCGTGTTCATGGGACATCGAAGGTGGCTTCGCGACGATGACCCGTGGAGGAAATGCAAGGATCTGTTCGATGGTGAAACCGAACCCCAAAAACGCCCGTGTACGAGGAGTGGCGAGGAAATAGACGAGCTGTTGAAAAATTGGAAAGACTGCCCACTGTCGGGAAAGAAGCAAAAGGCGCCAGAGCCTGGAAAGAAGCGAAAGGCGCCAGAGTCGCTGCTGAAGGTATGGAAAACGAGGTCTGTTTTCTGGGACTTGCCGTACTGGAAGATCACCGTGTGCCTCATAGCCTTGATGTCATGCATATCACGAAGAACGTGTGCGAGAGTCTGCTTGGTACCCTGCTCAACATGCCAGAGAGGACCAAAGATGGGCCGAAAGCAAGGGCAGACTTGAAATCAATGGGCATTAGGCAGGAGCTTCACGCTAATGATGATGATGATGATGATGATGATGATGATGATGATGATGAGGCGAAGCAGGACACAGAAAGTCGTCGCAAAGGCAAAAAGGCCAAGAAGACCGGAAATGACTACCCTCCCGCGTGCTTCACTCTAAGTCAGGAGGAGATCGAGCAGTTTTTCACCTGCCTCCTAGGAGTAAAACTTCCTTACGGTTACGCGGGGAAGATAAGCAGATACCTAGACCTAGTGAAGCAGAAGTTCAGCGGGACGAAGTCTCACGACTGTCACGTGCTGATGACGCAGATACTTCCAGTTGCAATCCATGGGATCATGGACGCGCACGTCCGTGAAACGCTATTTGGCCTATGCAACTTTTTCAACGTCATCTCTCGGAAGTCCATTGGCGTGAGGCAACTCAAAAGGCTACAGAAAGAGATCATGGTGATACTATGCAAGCTTGAGATGTACTTCCCGCCCGCATTCTTCGACGTTATGGTGCATCTGCTGGTCCATATCGTGGAGGATATCATCCAACTCGGGCCGACGTTCCTGCACAGCATGATGCCATTCGAAAGGATGAATGGTGTCATCAAAGGATACGTTTGAAACATGTCACGTCCAGAGGGAAGTATAGCCAGGGGCTTTCTGACCGAAGAGTGCATCTCCTACTGCACGAATTATCTAGGCATCGAGAACCCCGTTGGTCTGCCCGTCAACAGGCACCTCGGCAGACTCGCTGGATGGGGTCACCGTGAGGGTCGCCGCGAAATGCATGTCGACTTCGAGGGTCGACTCGCTGACTTTGAATGAGCAAACCTAGTCGCGCTACAACACATAGACGTGGTCGATCCTTGGGTGGTAGAGCACAAAACCTTTATTGAGAAGACGTACAATGACCGAGGCCAACAGAGGACGGACGGAGATATAATCAAAGAGCACAACTCATGTTTCACGCGTTGGTTCAAGCAGAAGCTTCTGTCGTACCCTTTACATGAGGATTCTTCCGCGGAAGAACAACTCATATTCGCCTTGTCACAGGGCGCCGAGCACAACCTGATGACCTATGAGGCGTACGATATCAACGGCTACACATTCTACACCGAGAACAAGGACATGAAGAGCGATGGTTATCAGAACTCTGGGGTAATGATGGAATCCTACACCGGCAACGACAAGGACAGATACTACGGAAGGATCGAGGAGATCTGGGAGCTGAGCTACGCTGGAGAGAAGGTCCCGATGTTCCGTGTCAGATGGGCCAAGAGCGTCCTGAAAGAAGACCGGTATTTCACCACCATGGTTATACCCGAAGCCAAATCCAAGACCGCGGGCGCAAACGTCACCGCGAAAAATGAGCCATGGGTACTAGCTTCCCAAGTGGACCAATGCTTCTTCATTACCGACCCGTCAAAGCCCAGTCGTGTTGTCGTGAGGAGAGGCAAAAGGAAGATCATCGGAATGGATGGAATAGCCAATGAGCAAGACTTCGACAAGTACGGCGACCCGAAGATTGAACATGACGACGACGATGAAGTAGCAGCACACACCACAAGAAGAAGCAGGACCACCCTACCTAAAGGACGTCTGTTCCACAGAAGAACTCCATTTGCGAAAAAGAAGGGCAAGAAGATTGCGAACAGATAGCTAGCTAAGATCGATTGTATTTAAATCGTAGTCTTCATTCCTCGATTGTATTTCACGGGCACTTTTTGATATCATGAATATTTTTAAATTTCATGGGCACTTTTTGAATTCATGAGGACACTTGATCTCGATCCCCCTCCATCTCGATCTTGATTCCCCCTCCATCTCGATCTTGATCCCCCTCCATCTCGATCCCACCCGCACCCTTCCCCGCTAGCTCCACCGCCACCGACGACCCACCGCAACCCTCCCCC
>NC_041389.1:708899965-708909126 GCF_002162155.2 Triticum dicoccoides | reverse complement strand
CACCCTCCCCCGCTCCACCGCCGCCGCCGATGATATTTTCAAGTAACAAATTTGAACATATTTTTTAAAAAATTATTACTATTTTTATAAAAAAATATTACTGTTATGATTTAAACAAGTTTGAACATATTTAAACACAAATAAATATAAAAACAACATTTAAAATGCATAAAAAAATATTGGGGAGCCTGGGAATCAAACCCAGGACCTCCTGGTGTGTGTGTTGTGTGCTGACCAGTCAGGCTAGTGGGTGGGTTCTGTTGTAGATAGGGTTAGGTTGTAGATAGGGCTAGTGGGCTAGATTAAAACAAAATTCTAATGGCGCACAGAGGGGTGGTGCGCCATTAGAATAGTCGTACTTATGGCGCACGAGGGGGTGGTGCGCCATTAGAAAGCTTCCCCCCACACACTAAATCCCCAATCTCTCTAATCTCTCCCCTGCCTCATCGATCTCACCCGCTGCCCCCCGTGTTTGCCGTCCCCCTCACCGCCCCCCTCGCCTCCTTCGTCGTCCCCGAGCCGAGCGCCGCCTCCCTCGCCGCCTCCCTCGCCGTCCCCGAGCCGAGCGCCGCCTCCCTCGCCGTCCCCGAGCCGAGTGCCCTCGACGTCCTCCCGCCCAAGCGCCCCCTCCCCCCGCGGCCCCGCCTGTGCCCTCGACGTGCTCGCTGTCCAACACCGCGGGGCCTACCCAGGACGACCACCGCCGTCTTCCTCTTCGACTACGAGGACCCGGACGAGCTCGGACGCCCAGGAGGACCGCTACCGCTCGACGCCCTCGACCGCGCGGCCTGCCCAGGAGGACCGCCACCGCTCGACGCCGAATTCGCGCCGCCTCGACTAGCTCCGGCTGCCCCCAAGTCGCCCTCCACCTCCCAAGTGAGCACCCGAGCCGCTTCCCCCTCTTCCCACTCTTTATTTCCTTCTGATGTGTTCTAGGGTTGGGGGTTGGAGAAATTTGGACAAGGAAAGGGGGTTGCAGAATTAAGTAGCTAGGGTTTTCCAAATGTTCAAATCTCTAAGCTTGCATTTAGATGCATTTTCGAGGATACTAGTCTCAACTAAGCATCCGCCTAGAGATTCTTTCTTTAAGTAGCTAGGCTCAATTAGTGAATTTTCCAGTGAGTTTGGATTCATGCAACAATATGAAACATTAATTACTATTCTTTCTGGCCACTAATGATAGATGTAACATGTAAGAAGTCCATAATTGATTAATGGATCTATTAGTTTGATAGGTTTTTTAGTGTTGCACCTTTTCCTTCTACAGCTTGTAGATGTGCACACAGTTTTTTGTGTTCAGTTTAGGAGTTGGTCCTTGGGAAGCATAAATAAAACATTATTGGCAAGTGCAGTCTTGTTACTCCTAGGTATCTACAAATGAGTAGATAAATATTTGTTACCAGGAGGGGTTACAATATCTTTCAAACTGATGTTGTTCTCATGATCATGCTTTCTAATGGTTTGATATCACCCAAAGTTTGGCATGGAAACTACAGAGGTACTATGTAGTGTTGTATTACTTCTTCCGGATTCAGGGTGTTTAAATGTGCATTAATTCTTCTGATAATTAATGGTTAAAGTCCTTTGACAAGAATGTGAACAATAAGAGATGTAACCAATCCCAGAAGTAGAACCATGTATCTTTTCTCTCTACAATTCTCATGCAACAATATGGAACTAATTCTTTAAGTAGTTAATGAGAACACTTGGTCCATATTCATTTGCAGTGAACATACATTTTCACTGTTCTTATAATATTTGCTTGATGTCAGATTATGCTATGAGGATATTAGTGTAAGCCCAGTCTTGGATGCATTGTTTTATCCTGCGGTGGTTAAACCAGTTCTGAAAATTATCTAGTTTGACCTATACTTGTCCAGCTATCATAATCTATTCTTTGACCATGGCAGTAGCTGGCATTTTGTTATGATAATTTCAGTATATATCTTACTGTCCTTTGCTGATCTCGTTGTATTTTCAGTTCACAGGAAACTCTCCGACGAAGTCTCCTCTAGGTAATATATGTCTCATGCTTTCTAAAGAGTACTAGTATACTGACTAAACTATCCACTTGCTATGCTTAGCTGCTCTGTTGTCTGAATCGTGACACTTTGCCTGTCATAATGCAACTAAGCATACTAGTCTGAACTAAGCATACTAGTTTTTTGTAGTGAGACATTAAGATAGTGAGACAGTAAGAAGGAAACTTCCCAGATTATGTAGAAAGAAAATACTTGGTTTGACAGCAAGTACCATGACATGAATCAAAAATTTATATGGTGGGAAAAATAAAAGGGCAGAAACCTGGGAGGTTCTGGTTTGCTGTATCTCCACCAGTTTGGGTTGGTGAATGTGGATGATTTTTTTATCCTGTGAACTCATTGTACTGCTACAAGAATTTGGTATCATCATGGTGTAATTTTGTTAACATTCTGGTTTTGTTAGATAGTGGCTACACAATGATACATTTTTCCTTCCCATTTGGTATCATCATGTTCAGTGTATACAGTTATAACATCATGTGGGTTTTTTAAGTCTGTTTACAGCTCTAGTACACTTCTCTTACACTTACTGAGGACTTGTATTTGCTACTGTTGTGTTGTTGTTCCTATACTGTAATTGCTTCAGCGCACACTACCATGACTTAATGTTTACAATAGCTGTTTTCTTTGTGTCCAATAGTCAGCGTATATTTTTCTTCAGAGGTAACTGGTCAAATGTTCAGTGTGTATGTCTAAACTTGAATGTTGCAATGCTGTTTTCTTCAGAGGCTACTGTCAAAAACTTGAGCTACTGTCTTGCAAAGATGATGATCATCTTGCTAGTTTGCTGGGTTTTGTCTCCGACCATTGTGTCGTGATGAATTTGCAGGTACCCCGAGAGGCCCTTGAGTTTGCCGGAATGTCGATTAACTTCCGTTCCGGCAAATTCGGGTACTCCATATGTCCTATTTTCAGCAAAGGTCATGCTAAAATTTTCCGTGAATTTTAGCATGACTTCGCTAAAAATAGGACATATGGGGTATTTGCGACTAATGCATGGGCCGGGGTATCTTAGTACTTAGTTAAGTAGGATCAATTGCCCCGCCATTCTTGCTGCATTAAACCATAGGTGGCAATAGAGCCAAGTGATTAGGCCCAACATAGAATTCTCCTTAGCATCGATAAACCCTAGATGATAAACCCAACATAGGTGGCAATAGAGCCAAGTGATTAGTGCCAAGTGATTAGGCCCAACCTAGGGTGCCTCGGCATCGATAAACCCTAAATGATGAAAACTTAACTTGGCTGCCCCGGATGCCTCGGTGTCGATGAGAACCTAAATGATGTATGCTTAGGCTTTTAGGGTGCCTCGGCGTCGACAAACCCTAAATGATGAAAGCTTAGGCTTTTAGGGTGCCTCGGTGTCGACAAACCCTAAATGATGAGACCATGATCTTGTTGCTTGACAATAACCAACTTTTTGACCAAACTTTTTTCCTATTTAGAGCGAAACATGGCCCACAACGATGAGGCCGGTGGTTCGGGCGGCAAGCAATTCTGGGAGCTATCCTAGGAGATGGAGGAACAACCTCACCGCTATGAGGACGCCGCGGAAGACACAGGTCCTGATTACACAACCCCTAGTGGCATCGGGGATGACAACACTGATGGTGCCGCCGAGGATGCCACCACTGATGATGGCGGCGCACACACAGATGGCAGCCAACTGAAGAAGCAAAGGAAGGACCGGTGCCCGAATGCGCTCCGCACCCTCAAGGAGGAATTCACTCAAGTGGACTCCAACGGGAATCCAACGGAGCCCAAACATATAGTCAAGGGGTACTCGGTTCAGCTCGGGTGCATTCTCCGGAGCACCGTCTCGATCAACACCGAGAACCTTAGGCATAAGGACCGAGGGAATTTGCGCAACCTCCTCTTCACGAAGCTGCACGAACGATACAAGTACCCCGCCGAATTTGAAAACACACGCCTCTCAGGGAATAAAGTGAACAGTGCCGCCCTCACGAAGATGATCACGGCCCTGTCTACTTGGAGAAGCGCGGTGAAGAGAATGGTTGATAAAGGTGATAGTTATGAGAAGATCAAGGCGAAATATCCTTTGATGAGCGAAGATGAGTACAAGGAGTTCAAGATCAAGTGCGAGAGCAGTGCAACCTCTGAATCAAGTCAGTGGGGGAAAGAAATGCGGGAGTTGAACTTAGGGGAACACAAACTCGGTCCCGACGGTTACAGAGTGGCGGAGCCTATATGGGACAAGGAGGACGCAGAGCGTGCTGAGCAAGGCCTACCGCCCCGCTTCGAGAAATACAGCGGTGACAAGAAGATCAGGAACTATGTCAGGGCCCGGTACAAGAAGGACCCGATAACAAAGGAGCTTACCACGGATCCGAAGACTAGGGCGCTTGAGCTTGTTCTGGTAAGGAATACACCCCGCGTAATTAGCTCCATATGGTTGCACTCTAATTAATCCCCAATATTTCTAAATGGTTCACGTTCCTTTCACAGGACACTGAAAGCAGTAGCGCGGGGTCGTCTCAGAGCTCCCCTTTCAACACCCCTTTAAATAGGGCGTTGAACGTAATGAAAAACAAGGATAAGCTCACTAAGCCGACGTCAGCTGGTCGTGTGGCCGGCAAAGGCTTGTCCACAAAATGGGGGTCATACTATACCGCTGGTGTGCGGAAGGAGAAAAAGACTAGCTCGGAAAGCCAGATGCGCGAGGTTGAAGAACTCAAGGCACAAGTGGCACGGATTCCGGAGCTTGTCCAAGAGCAAGTGGAACAACAACTGGAAACGAAGCTCAACGCCATGGTACCTACGTTGATTCATGGGCTGACGACGTGGATTGCAGGCGGGCAACAGGGGCCTCCCCCGGTTCCCAGCTTCACGCCCAGCAACTCGCACAGCGCGCAGGCGACGCCATTGGTGTCTTCGGCGGAGGCGGTATTCGTGTCTCCGGCGCCGGCACGGGCATTGGAGCTTAATGCACCCGGGTGTACGCCGGCCGGCACCTCGCCAGCAAGCGCCCCCTCCGCCAGTTGCACGCCCGCCATTGGCGGTGCCTCGATATTAGCCGAGCTCGACGGCATCACGGTAACTAAGCCTCTCGGCCGATGACTTCATCTCCTTGCCTTTGACTGGGCATCCCTGACGCCCTGTACATGTTTTCGCAGGGCACCACCGACGTTCCTTGCACTCTTCTGCACTTCGTGGGCGCCGAGTTGGTCGATGTTGCCAAGGGAAGAATCGTTCAACCGGGCAACCCCATGTTCCACGGTAATCCGATGCCACCCACAGTGTATAGGGTTGAAGTGGTTCGGGTGCTGCCAGGCTGCGATGAGCTGTTACCTCCGATTCGACCCGCTGGGGCCGATGAAGAAGATGAGATGACCCTCAGCGCCTGCGTAAACTGGCCCCTGCTTTGGCCGAAGAGCCAGATTCGTTTGGGGGCAGGGGACACCACCCCACAGACAAGACCGCCAGTTGTGTCGGCGCCAAGCCATGGCAAGAACGCCGCAACGCTACCGGAGCTGCCGGACATCCCTATGGCACAGGATCCGGACAGCCCTATGGCACAGGATCCGGACGGCGACGACAACGACGACGGTACATTTACCAAAGTTGATAAGTACTTTGCCGAACATGGGTACGCTGACGAGTTCTGTGGGCCTCTTTCTCAAGAACCCAACCAAGACGACCGTGATCTAGCTGGTACGGCGGAGAAATCCAATTGCAACAGGCGTCGTTTGGCGTTCAGTTCTCAGGACACGCCTCCATCTCCCGCCTTCACCGAGCCTCAGATAGCTAAGGTGCGAAATATTATCAGCCCCAACACGCTCAAGAAGGCAGTCTGTGAGCAGAACTCGGTCCCATTACAGGAGATCAAGAAGAAGGGACGGAAACGAAAGACTAACAAGGGCGCCAGTGCGAGCCAGCCGGCACCGAGTTCGATCTGTGCTCAGGACGGGCCACCTTCACCTAAGGATATCTCGAGGAGGGTGCATGTGGTGGGTAGGGCGATGCTACCGCCAAATATGCTGAATGCTGCAACCGGTGCTATGCGGAGTCTGCACGACAGTGTTCTTTCTTTGGAGAAGCGGCGTCTTAGAGAGAATGATGTGGCATACCCGGTTTTCATGGCCAAGGTGCCAGAGGGCAAGGGCTTTGTGGATGGAAACATCGGGGGTACGATCGTCCTGCGGTTTGATGACATCTTTGCTATGTTTAACCTTCATCCGCTGCACTACACCTTCGTTCGGCTGTTTTCGCTGAGTATGGAGATGCGGATCATTAGAGACAAGACCCCGGACATCGTGATAGTTGACCCCTTCTACATTTGTGCCAAGCACTTGAGCAGTGCTGGGGACCGCCAAGTTGCGAGTTCACACCTCGAAGGCGTCATTCTGGCAAACCCAGATAAGGATAACTTCCTTGTGGCTTACTTTCCCGAGTAAGTCATCCCTTAACCGCCCCGTAACATATGATTTCTTATATTTCGATCGTTCTTTTTTTTCTAATATTCCGTGTTCTGTGTAGTGACACACATTGCACACTCATCCTCTTAAGCCCGAAATATTCCATGGCCACGTATTTCGACCCGAACCATAACTCCAAGATAGACTACACAAATGTCAAGGAAGTTCTTGATGATGTTCTCCCCGGCTACACCAAATCTGGAGGCACCTTCACCAGGGCAGTTCGTAAGTACGGCAAGCACACCTTCTCACACAATATGAATTTCTGCTGCGTCAAGCAGCCGCCTGGCGGTCAGAAGGATGCCTACTACGCCCTCCATCACATGCGGGCGATCGTAAGGGACCATCATCAACTTCTGCTACCAGATAGTCTCAAAGATTGGGCCGCGAGGTTGTCGGCAACCCAGGACGCGGACCTCAGACAAGAATTCTTTCGCATCCAGTCGGAGTTTGCGGACATCATCCATCAAGATGTCCTTCATACCTCGGGTTGTGAACGCTACAAAGTAGTGATGTGTAGTTCTGAAACATTGATTGGCTCATGTTGTAATTAAACTTTAATGAATTCGTATGTCTCTTTGGTTTGGACAGTCATTCAACTTAGATGTAATCGATGCTATTTATTAGTAGGATCATGAATCGTGCTATTAATGTCTTGCTTTTCTCTTCCGATCCTTTTGTTGCATACTTACATATTGCTTATGTATTGTCTGTTGTCTGTTGTTTGGCTTGTGCATAGAGATGTCGTCGTATGTCGTGTACAAGGGTAAGGTTCCCGGAGTCTACGACGACTGGGAGGAGTGTCAGAGACAGGTTCACCGTTTCAGTGGTAACAGTTACAAAGGGTATACCACTAGGGCGGAGGCCGAATCTAGATACGCCCGCTATCTAGCGGGAGAGAGGAGGGAGCGTTGGAGGAACCGGATGAAGACCAGTTTGATCGCGATGATGCTCATCGTGATGACCGCAACTCTCTTTTATGTGATGGTAGTTTAGATGATCGAAATCGACTTGTAATGTGAAGACAAACTCGATACTCGCGGTCTTGAGACTTGTAATATTTTATCTTTGTTCGGTCTTTTGAATTCGGAGACTAATATGATGAATTGTATTCGGAGACTAATCTTCTATTGTATTCGATGAATCTGTTGTTGCTGTGTGCTGCTGTCTATATTCTGTCCAATAATATATTTTGTAACCTGTGCAAAAATCAGAAAAGCAAAAAAAAAACCAAATATTCATACTAATGGCGCATCAAGGCAGAGTGCACCATTAGTATGCCAAAGGATACTAATGGCACATCAAGGCAGAGTGCGCCATTAGTATGACAAAGCACATGGTTACATATGCCCCCCCGGGAGGCATACTAATGGCGCATGGAGTTACATACCAATGGCGCACTACTTGGTGCGCCATTAGTATACCAGATACTAATGGCGCACCAGTGGTGCGCCATTAGTAAAAAATTCTAGTGGCATGCTACTAATGGTGCACCGGTAGTGCGCCATTAGTAGGCAAAACATGTCGCATTAGTAGGCCTTTTCCTATTAGTGGCGTCTTCCCCGGCTTCGAGTCGTCTCCTTCCTAGGCCTTACCGTCGTCCACCACCGTGGTGATCTCAGCGCGGCGTGGTCAACTTGGTCAAGGAACGACTTCCATCGGACGTGGACTATACGTGGAGAGGCTGACAGCTGGGTCCACGGCTGCAGCAAGGAAGTGCCTCCTTATTAAGCGGAAAATAATGATTCCTCCACCTGACAGCGGGGACCCACCCGACGGGCCACCGTATTTCGCGAAAAAAAGTTTTCCCCTCACTGCTGGGACCCACCAGCTACATCTTCGCACGTAAGGAAGTGCGTCCGGGCAAAAAAAACGATTCGCCCCCCTGACTGCTGGGACCCACCAGCTACATCTTCGCATGCAAGGAAGTGCGTCCGGGCAAAAAAAAAAACGATTCGCCCCCCTGACTGCTGGGACCCACCAGCTATATCTTCGTAGGCAAGGAAGTGCCTGACAGTCGGGACCCACCTGGTCGAAGCGTACGTAGTGTTGTCATTCTGGTCGCGAACGTGTACGTACATACTGGTCGATGTAGAGGCGCACATGTGTCGTAGTAGAGGCGCGCACGTGTCGTAGTAGAGGCGCGCACGTGTTGTAGTAGAGGCGCGCATGTAGCATGTACACGTACGTACAGCGGCGAGGATGCAAGAAAGAAAATACGGCCACGTACGTACATACAGGCAGGGTCTCGAACGCCTACTCGCGCATACGTACATGGCTGGGTCGGAACATAGAAACAGAGTCGTCGTCGTGTTCATGGGGAGGCAACGGAATGCGTCGTGATCATGGGAAGGCAACGAAATGCATCGTGTTCATCGGGAGGCAACGGAACGTGTGGGAACCAACCGGCTTGGACGGAACAGGCGATGGAAACGAGGCCCGGCGTACCGCAGAACGGAGGAAACGGCCTTGTGTTCGACCGGCCACGTTCCGAACGGGGTCCTGTTGATCGGGAGGGGTGTGGCGTACCGCACAACGGACTAAACGGACCTCCTATGGTCGAAACGGGGGTCCTGTTGATCGGGAGGGGTGTGGCATACCGCAAAACGGAGGAAACGGACCTCCTACGGTCGAAACGGGGGTCCTGTTGATCGGGAGGGGTGTGGCATACCGCAAAATGGAC
>NC_041389.1:708894771-708899163 GCF_002162155.2 Triticum dicoccoides | reverse complement strand
GCTTCAGTTAGCAGCAGTAGCAAAGGAATCGCTCCATCGGGTTCAGTTAACGGCCATCGATCGATCACTCGGGTTCAGTAGCGCGTAGCCTGCAGTGCAATCGCTCGGGTTCAGTTAGAGCCCAATGCCTTGCTCGGGTTCAGTTAGAGCCAATGCCTCGCACACACGCGCGTACGTGTACAAGAGAAACGCGCATCGCTTGGCCCCCGACCTCACACCGTACCCGGCAACTCTCCGAAATTTTCCTCCCCCTCGCTTCTACCACGGTTTTTCCCGTCATGGACGGCCCAAAGAATGTCATGCAGCTGCGTCTTCAGCCCGCCCAGGACGAAAAGCCCATTTTCTGTCATGATTTTTTGTCATAGAAGTAGGAGCGCACCACATCTGTGATGATACCGGGTTTTGTCACAATTATCGTCATAGAAGTGTCATATGTATGACAGAAGAAATTTCGTTCGGCCCAAAATGTCACGGATGTGTCTTTTTTTGTAGTGAAAGAGGCTGCTGCAGAAGGGAAGAAAAGGAAAGAAAGGGTCAAGAAGACCATGGCTAGAGTTGTTGGACAACCCTCTATGATGGAAGAAGAGGAAGAGGTTGCAGCACCAGCTCCTAAAGCTCAAAAGCTTATGGGAGATGCTATAAGATCAGAGGCTGCTTCATCAAAGCCCAAAGAAGCTCCCAAGGCAGCTGCACCTAAGCCCAAAGCTGCACCCAAGAGGAATACAAGGAATATTCCTGCTGGAGAGAAGAACAAGGCCCCAGTGCGTGAAGCTGCTATTGAAGAAGAAGAAGATGATGAGTCCCATGTCTTGAGGAAGTTGAAGCCCAAAATTCCATATCACAATGATTCTCATCCAGTAGATGAGGACATGAAGCTCAGGAAGGATGCATGACTCAGACAGTGGAGATTGACTGATCCCTATGTAGTCAGGGGAAGAACTGCTATGGACTACATGTTCCATACAAAGGAATAGCAGGACTTCTTTGAGACAGTGCTGCTTGACAAGAAGCCTATAGTCTGTGATATGAGATGGGTTGACTAGGAGTACACAAGGAAGAATGAAGAGCACCATCCTAGAGTATATGTAGTTTCAAGTCTTGTGGAGTAGAGAACTTTGTTGGGAAAAAGCTTACAAAGTGGAATGATGAGCTTATTATGCAGTTCTACTCAACAGCTCATTTCTACCCAGATGGAAAGATTGTCTGGATGTTAGAAGGTACTAGGTACCAATCAATAGTTGAAGAATGGGCAAAATTGATCAATGATCATAAGGAGAATGAGGATGACTTGGATGTCTATGCCAAGAAGAAGGATCACAACTCCATGGCACATATGTATAGAGAGATCCCAGATGCTGCAATTGAGACACACAAGTTTGGATCAGTACATTACCTATTGTCAGGTTTGCCAACAATCAACTGGATCCTCAGGCATACTCTGTTGCCAAAGTCAGGTGATCACAAGATGATCAGAGGCCATGCAATTAACCTGCTTCACATATTTTATGTGCCTCAAAAGTTCAAAGTCATGAGCCTAATTGTGGAAACTATCAAGAGGACAACTGCTGATCAGAAGAGAAGTTGTGGGTATGCCCCACATATTCAAGAGCTAATTAACTCCAAGATGGGCACTGACACATATCTCTTGGAAAAGGAACACCAACCCATCTACCCAGACTTTAAGGACAACACTGTGGTGATGGATGAGAATGAACCATCCTCTGTGCAAGCACAAGAAAAGAAGGAGAAAGCAAGGACTGAAAAGGCTGCAAAGATGCCAACCATTGATGAGGCATCTCAGTATTTCCTGAAGAGCAAGCAAGATCAGGTTGGCTACTTGATTGCCTCCACTCTGAGGATTGAGAAGGGTTTGGCCACCCTGACTCAAAACTAGGAGAGCTTGGAGAGAATCATAGAGCAGAAGTTCTATGATTTAGATGTGAAGGTCACTGAGATACAGTCAGTTGTTGAGCAACTTCAGGAGGAAGTGGAGGAGAAGAAGGGCAAGTCAACTACAGAAGCATTTGCTAGAGTGCCCAGAGGTCAGAGATCTACTGCAGTGCCAGTTACAGACACAAGAGCTACTTCATCTGCACCAGCAACAGCTTCAGTGCCACCAGCTCCAGTAGCCACTCCATCAGATCCATCAACCTCAACTGATGCCTTCGTCCTTGGAGTTATTTCTACACCACCACCTGAAGACCAAGCCTGAGAGTCGATCTAGCACTATGCATTTTTATGAACTTTTTGGTAACTTGTTGCCAAGGGGGAGAAAATGTATAGATCATAGGCTTTGATAGAGAGTGTTGCTTTTGTTCTCTCTTGTTTTTGGTGGTTGAACTTTGTTATTTGCTTGTTTGAGATACTCTATGCTTTTGTGTGATACTTGGATGATCATGTGGTTGATCATATACTATGCTACCTTAATGCTTGATTGGATGACATTATCCTTTTATATCTCTATATGATCATTCACTTTGCTTGGTGATGAGTGCATGTATTTAATTATTATCATTTTGAGCGCTCCACCAAGATGTATGTGACATGGAAGAGTAACCCATGATCCTAACTCATTGTGCATTTGCAGTCCAAAGCAAATCTTAAACTATGCACAAATTTAGGGGGAGCTCTTGCTTTTCACATACTTCTCAAAGCGGCAACGTTTTTCAATCTTATTATCATTTGTCGAAGCTTTGATCTATATGTTGTCATCAATTACCAAAAACGGGGAGATTGAAAGTGCAACTATCCCTGGGTGGTTTTGGTAATTCCTAACAACATATATTTCATTGAGCTAATGCTACTTCAAGATAAATATTTCAGGAAAGCTCAATGATTGGCATGGCATGGATGAGAAAAGTGGATCCCTCAAAATGCTAAGGACAAAAGGATTGGCTCAAGCTCAAAGCTCAAGACTCTACATTTTCTATTTTAGTGATCCAAGATCACATTGAGTCTATAGGAAAAGCCAATACTATCAAGGAGGGATGAGGTGTTGCTTAATGAGGTTCTTGCTTAAAATGCTTAGTGATATGCTCCAAAGCCCTTAACTACTTTCTCACATCCACATATGACCTAAACCAAAAGTCAAACTCGGCCCCGCCGATTCTTCCTATCCGGCGCCACCGAGTTCAGATGTCATAGCCACTGCCACAAACCCTAGGAAAATCAGTCTCACCGATAGGGATCTCGGTCTCACCTAGATGGGATTGTAATCTCTCTGTTTCCCTTCGTAACGTTTTGGTATCACCGACATGAGCGATCGGTCCCATCAAGATTGCAATGTAAACTCTCTGTTTCCTTTTCGTAACGTTTTGGTCTCACCGAAATGACCGAATCGGTCCCACCGAGTTTACCTGACCAACTCTCTGGTTAGCTTATTACCAAAATCGGTCTCACCGAGTTTGTGTAATCGGTCTCACCGAGATTACGTTATGCCCTAACCCTAACCATATCAGTCCTACCGAGTTGCATGTCGGTCCCACCGAAAATCCTAACGGTCACTAGATTTGCTGAATCGGTCCGACCGAGTTTCACAATTCGGTCCTACCGAGATTGGTAAGTTCTGTGTAACGGTTAAATTTTGTGTGGAGGCTATATATACCCCTCCACCCACTCTTCACTCGTGGAGAGAGCCATCAGAATGTACCTACACTTCCAACTTACATTTTCTGAGAGAGAACCACCTACAGTTGTGTTGAGGCCAAGATATTCCATTCCTACCATATGAATCTTGATCTCTAGCCTTTCCCAAGTTGCTTTCCACTCAAATCTTCTTTCCACCAAATCCAAATCCTGTGAGAGAGAGTTGAGTGTTGGGGAGACTATCATTTGAAACACAAGAGCAAGGAGTTCATCATCAACACACCATTTGTTACTTCTTGGAGAGTGGTGTCTCCTAGATTGGCTAGGTGTCACTTGGGAGCCTCCGACAAGATTGTGGAGTTGAACTAAGGAGTTTGTACGGGCAAGGAGATCGCCTACTTCATGAAGATCTACCCCTAGTGAGGCAAGTCCTTCGTGGGCGACGGCCATGGTGGGATAGGCAAGGTTGCTTCTTCGTGGACCCTTCGTGGGTGGAGCCCTCCGTGGACTCGCGCAGCCGTTACCCTTCGTGGGTTGAAGTCTCTATCAACGTGGATGTACGATAGCACCACCTATCGGAACCACGACAAAAACATCCTTGTCTCCTATTGCGTTTGCACTCTCCAAACCCTTCCCTTTACATTTTTGCAAGTTGCATGCTTTACTTTCCGCTGCTCATATACTCTTTGCATGCTTGCTTGAATTGTGTTAAGATTGCTTGACTTGTGCAAAATTGCTAAAATCTGCCAAGAACTAAAATTGAGAAAAGGATAGATTTTTATTTGGTCAAGTAGTCTAATCATCCCC
>NC_041389.1:708869522-708894419 GCF_002162155.2 Triticum dicoccoides | reverse complement strand
CTACAGTAATATATTCTAACCAACAACACCTACTTTTATAATTTAGCTCTCTGATAGCATGCAAAATTATCCTATTCATACCCATAACATAGTTTTATTTCTCGTTTTCTAGTTGGAAGCAAACGTTCGGTGTATGTAGAGTCGTATCAGTGGCAGATATGACTTGAGAGAATATTGATCTTACCTTTTGCTCATTGTGGGTTCGACACTCCATACTTATCACTTCTACCTTTGAAAATTGCTACGATGATTCCCTGCACTACGCATGATTCAGTGCCGCTCGCTCTCCCGCGGGATTCGCCGCCGCCCACACGCCTGATGGATTCGACGCGCGCTAGATTTGTTGGATCCATGCCTCGCTAGCTAGATCTGCTGCCGCACCTAATGGATCCGTCGTCGTGCTCGCTAGATCCGCCCTGCCAGCTGGATCCATCGCCGCGCTCACTAGTACGGAGAACCTCCATGGGCGGAGCTGGCATTAGAGCCCTACTGCTGGTCTCCTCGAGCTCGGTGTAACATCCCCGGGAGGACAGTGGGGGGTCTACAAAATACAGAGTGGGAGAGAGAGATAGAGAGGAGAGGAGATCGAACTGTTCGTGGATCTGGTGTGTGTGCTGCGTTGGGAGAGATAAGAGAAGGGAGAGGATTGGATCCGTGTGCAGACGCTGGTTGTGGACATGTGGATGAGAGTCACCTCATCAATCCGCGGGAGGGTATGGAAGACCATTCGGAACGTGGTGTTTCAACCACGCAGGATTGACCCAAGTACATGTGACGGGCACAAGAGTACACCCTCCGCTGGTAATATAATTTACCAGTGGCGAGTTTTTTGTAAGGAAAACGTTTCGAGCCGGCGGACCGGCCGAAACTTGCGCCGGTCATCTCCCATGCGCGAACGAGCGAGCAGTGGCCGCACGCAAAAAACAATCTATCTTGTGCCTTATCCCTTTCACACCGCTGCTACCGTCCACCCATCCATCTCCTACCTTATCCCTTTCTCTCTCTTGTCGCTCCCCCGCACGACTGCCTACCTGCTCAGCTCCTCCATGTGCTCTCTCTTTTTGTGCGTTGGTCACCATATTGCCACCGACGATCTCATCTTCCCCAAGCGCGCTGAGCACCAAATTCCTCTCTCTCTCTCTCTCTCTCTCTCTCTCTCTCTCTCTCTCTCTCTCTCTCTCTCTCTCTCTCTCTCCACAACATCACCTACCTCTAGTGGCCATGTCTTCCCCAAATCAGCTACTACCCCAGAGCTGCAACCGGCGATTCAGGATGTTCGAACCATCCTACGAGCTCACATGCAGGGCAGCCATGGCTTACAAGCTCGAGGCGGACGGCGAGCTGGGGGCACCAAGGGAGACACCCCCTGATGTTGCAACTGGCGGTCTGGAAAGCTACAACCGATGTGAATAAAGCTTCAATCAACGATGACAAATGTTGCAACCAACCACTGCACAAACAAAAAAGTTACATCCGGTGTCGCACGAAGCTTCAACCAGCGTTGAAAAAAGCTTTGAACAGCAAATGCTGATGCTAGGGCTGGCTACGGCCAACAGGGGCCATGGGAGTTGTGCTCTTCGACGGCGAGGTTGCAAGCGTGGACGTCAGAGCTGCAACCGGCCAGGAAGAAAGCTTCAACCCCATGAAAAAAAGCTTCAATGGATGTGAAAAAAAGCTTCAATAACAAAAAAAGCTTCAACTGGTGTGTGGAAAAGCTTCAGCCGGCAAATGAGGGAGCTCCAAACCATAGAAAAAGCTTCAATCGATATGACAAAAAAGCTTCAAACAGTGGAAAAGGTTTCAACCGAAGCGAAAAAAGCTTCAACCGAGGGGACAAATCTGTGAACGCACGAGCGGCGACGGCGATGAGCGGCGAACGACGAGGGGAGAGGGCGTGGGGTGCTGCTACGAGCAGTGACGACAGGGAAAGGACGCGGGTGCTCACGGAGCAGGAGGATGGAGGCGTGCGGGGCGGAGGTTTGTGGGGACAGAGGTTGAAGATTTAGTCAAAGAAGGATGAGATGCCAGATCTGACGGCTATTGGAGCCCAGATCGAACGGCTGTGGCCGGACCGGCCGAAAATTCGGCCGGCACGCCGGCGTAGAGTGCTGGCCTTTTTGTAATGCCCTCCACTGCTATGGCAATTACTTACCACTTTTCATTATGCTATGGCAATTACTTACCACTTTTCATTATTGTCATTTAGTACCTAACAAAAATAAATTACCTATATGTTGCAGCCTCGTATCCCATACGTCACTAACATTTATCCGCACTCTGGTTACCAAACGGTATTTTAACGGTTTCCCCATGGAAGCAGCTAAGGCAGTCTCTGTTTGTCCCCTGTTCAACAGGGAAGGATGGAGGTAAAAGTTGTCACTCCCGATGCAAATTCACCATCATACTAATACTAATGACCTTTCGTCCATAGTAGGCATTTGTTGGATTGTCGACTTCACCCAACATTTGGAAGATGATAAACATAAACATATAAATCAAGTCCTATCAACATTCAATTCTAAAGATGCTAGGATTCCACCATATCCCCACGAACTGGAAAAATAACCCGCACATCGAGATCATAAGCATCGTGTACTGAATCATGGTAAACATGGATGAAGTACCAAAGTAATAAAAAAAAGGATCTACGCGGACTAATGTATTACAAAGAGGTGGAGATGGGATAATGATGATGTAGTCGGATGATGATGGTGCCTTATATTGATGCGGTGATGTGGTGACAGAGTCCCTCTATCAATTCCCCCTCCGAAATCCATCCCGATGGGGTTCCTTGTTCTGAAGAGTTTCTGGCGGCTGAGGAAGTATGATCCCGGTGCGATTGCATGGGGTGATAACGTGCCAAAAAAGCAGTATATTCACAGAAAAAAGACTGGTGCACAGGTCGTGTTGATCGTAAATCATGAAATAAATAATGTGACTAGTCTTCTAATTGCTCGTAGACACAGCCCACTTAGCTTGAGAACAAGTTTGCATCCAAGGTCCCTCCTGTGCCTGGATATGTACCATATCAGCCCTCCCTGGAGGCCATGGCGGTGGCGTTGGACATCCCTCTCGTCACTCTTGTCTTGGGAAGCAGGATGAGCGCAAGGATTGCACAGATGAAGGCGAAGGCGCAACCAATGCCGAATACCGGTGTGTTGCCCTTTCCAAAGGCTTTGTCGATCGGGCCAGCGGTGAGCACGATGATCAGCTGAGCAAAGAGCAACAAGGTAAACAACCAAGTCAAGACCAACGCAGGGGAAAGTAAACTAACACCCTGAGGTGCTGATTAGCAACTAGAACAGCCGATTTTGTATTTTTACCACCTGTGGCACGACGATGGCGATGTTGAGGACACCAATGGCGAGGCCTTGGCCACCGTCGTCGGCAACCTTAGAAGCAACAGCCCACGGTACAGTGAACAACACGGCCTGTGGGATTCCGATGAGCGCGAAGAGGGAGAGCGCGATGACCCTGAGCTTGGGGTCAGGGCCGGTGAGGCCAGCCGTGAAAGACGCGTTGTACCCCTTGGTGGAGACCAAGCCAAGGATCACCATGGCCGTCATGATGCCAAATAGGATGAACTTGCTTAAGGACCACACGACCCTTGACGTGAGCTTACCGCAAAGGTGGGGGGTGTTGAAGGCGGCGGCCAAGAGGCATATAGAAGAGAGCAGCAGGCCGACGGCGCCCTCGCGGACGCCGGCGTAGTAGACGGCCACCTTGGGCCCCTGCGGCTCGCCGTGGTAGATCTCCCTGCCCATCCAGTCAGTGCCATACTGGATGAAGGGGAACCACGCCAGCTGAGAAAACATGTCAGAATAGTCAGTCAATCCTCGATGGGTGAGGTGCATGCATTGTTTTAAGAGATTCTGGATGCACAAAACATTACCCAGGTTACAGCCGTGACGGCGAGCACTTTGAACATAGGTGGGGGAAGGTTCTTCAAGCTCTTGTAGAAGTCGCCAAAGCCGCATATGCATCCACGGCGGCCAGAGGAGGCCTCCACGTCGGCATTGTCGAGCTGCTTCTCTTCAGCAATATACATGGTGATGGACGTACTGATGATAATGACGATCTGAATGACACGAGCTGAATAAGCAGCCATTCATGAGATACGTGGTTCTGAATTTCAGTTTAGAAAAATATTTCGACAATACTGGTATAAAATTTCGGTGATTTCGGTTTCCATTCGGCCAATTAATGGACCAAAATCTGTGACTTGAATTCGATAGAAATGCAACCAAATAATTCGAAATTTAAAAAAATCATTTGAATTTGTGTATACTACCGTAATAACAGAAATATTTCTATGGAAAAGCAATCATTTCAGTAGCTATGGGAATGTCTGAAATCTTTGAAATCTCTATGACATTTTATATTGAAAGTGAAAACTATAAATGTTGCTCTGACGGTTTACCACAGCGGTGAGGAAGGCGCCCTTGAGATTTGCGCAGGCTTCACAGCACGCCGTAGTTTTGAGCCAAGGGAGCCACACGTGCCATTCACCGTCGGCGCCGGCCATATAGCCCAGGACGTTGCCGATGGCCATCCACCCGCAGAAGATGGCCTGCCCGACGCTGGGCATATAGTTTCCAGCTGCTAGTCAAACAGCTAGTCAGTCGTTTTAATTCCGAAGTTTTGATGGATGATGTATGCATATATTCTCACCAGAGAGATCAGCCATGAGCGCACGAGCCGGACCTTGGGCGGCATTGTTGGCAAAATTGAGGAACCAGAACCCGACGATATACACGGCTGTGGCAGCCCAGCGAGGGCCCGTGCTGGTGGTGCAATGGTCCTTGGTGTCGCCGAGTAGCCGCCCAATGTCCGCCGAGAAGCCGATGAGCATCACGGAGAGGCAGATGACGAGACATCCGGCAACGATGAAGGGTCTTCTCCGGCCCATCATCGCCGTGCACCGGTCGCTGTAGTAACCCACGATGGGTGGCACCTAGCCGGTGAATCATTTCATTCATGTTAATACTTCATCTGTTAGTACTCCCTTCTTCCCGGTTATCTCTAGGTTGTCCATTTTAGCTAATGTAATATGAATTTTGGACAACAAAAGTTATCATTACAAAATGGAACAATTGAAATTTTCTCATGGTATAATTTTTTCAATATATAACTCGTATTATTTTGGTTAAATCATCAATCTAGGAAAACAAGTGTGCCTGATAAACCGGAAAAGAGGTAACGCCACTTAATTATTTTGTCTTCCTTCCAGTGGAGATCATTCACAGGCTTGAAGAAAAAAGGGTGAGCGAGGATAAATGCATCCAGATATGACAAAGAGGATCTTCTCATGTTTACTACTCACGTGGATTGGGGGGAAATCATGTAAATATCTGTTTTTGGAAGAGAGAATTTTGGAAAGGGAAGGGAATGAATTAATGGGATGAGAAGAGATGGCACTCACCACAAACCCAGCGATAGGTCCGCAGATCCAAGTGAGGGAAACGTGGTGGTGTGGGATCCCAAGACTCTGCATGCAACCGCGCGCGCGAACGACCCAAGGATGAGATCATAGAACATCAAGAATTAAGCAGCCACGGAGAGGTACCAGACCTGAGTGTAGGGGGAGAGGAGGGAGAGCTGCAGCGCCCAGGCGTACTGGATGCCGCCGGCGACCATGCAGGCAAAGAACAGCCTCCCCAGGCTGCAGACCTGCTTCGCCGCGTACACAACATTGTTGGGAAAACTCAGGTCTCCCTCCCTATCCATCGTTTATGCCGGCGGCGATGCAACGGAGAGACACGGATGAGAGATGGAGATGGAGATGGGAATGGTGGGATGGGCAAGTAAAACCCAAGGCTGAAGAAGGGGGGTTTAAAGAGGCCAATCACGGCTGGGCCACTGGCCCAACAGGTAGGCTTATCTACGTGGGCCTGTAATGCTAATTGGATGTATATTTTTCTTTCCTAGTTACAGTTCCTAAGTTTTTTTTCTCTCTCCAAAATAACATTACTGTTCCTAAGATTCACGCCCAATATGAACTATTCATTCGTTCAAGAAAAATCCCATGTTTTTCAGAAGTTAATTTGGTAAGTGTTGATTTGTTTCCAACAAATGAATGTCGAAATTTAATTGTGTTTTTTGTCTAATAAATTATGGGAGTGTCTAACTATCATACATCTGTTTTTCAAAGTGGTTTAGGTTGTTTTTTAGTCCAGTCATTTGATGACATGTGGCCTCATTTGTTTTTTCAGCCCAACCCTCGAATGAAAGAAAAGCGATTGTTTTCGTTTCACTTTCAGGTCGAATTCCCCTTCCCCCCTCTCGACCTTCTAATGGGCCGGGTTTGCAGATATAGTTCACGGACCCAAAAAAACAGGCAAAAACGCAATCCACCAAGAAAGTTGTGTAGCTCGCCAAACCAAGCAGCTGGGCATCAGCTCACGACAGCTCCCCATGGTTGAACCACTCAGATACGGTTCCAAATTCAGTAAAAAAAAAGAAGAGAAAAAGGAATCTTACCTTATGATTCATGCAAAAAAAAGACACTTGGAAAAGAGAGAGATACCATAGTTGTTGCTGGCATTCCTATACAAAAAAGAAGACATATCATAAATTGCCACATCAGGTAAAAAACCAAAAATGAACTGACCTTGAGGAAATTAGCTCTACAGAAGATCAGTAAGTGCAGACTGACTAACGTACTGAGGGCACAAAAAGATGAAGGGACAAATGGCTGAAAACTACATCTACAAAAAGCATTAGGTGAAAACATGACTTCAAAACTGACCACCAGATAAAAACATGAAATACTAAAAAAAAGGGAAAAAAAATCAGCAATGCCAAAATGAGATTATCACCCTACTTTAGTTGGAGGGAAAAAGGGTCATGCCATTTCAAAAAGCGAAATAACAAAGAAAAATTATCTGAAATACTGATTCGTACAAAAAAACAGAAGGTTCAACTGACGAAATACTGATTCATGTAGCTTTAAAAGCTAAATAAATAACAAAACATCCACTGGATTACATATTGTTCAATCGACTGTAACAATAAAAAATATGAATGCGCACAGCCTCCTGACTAAACTGTACCAAGTCTTGATGATCATGATCAATTTGAACTCCTCAAAATGTGTTTCGCCTGATGGTGATTAGTACACCATCGCCAACACTAAGGTCCTTCTCAAACAGAAACTCCTTCCACTCCACTTTAAATTCAACTCGACTGTCCATGCAAATCTTGTACACATGAGTGGTGATCCTCCCTATTTCCAGATGTATGCCAGCCAGACCATCCGCCGCAATCTGGAGACAGAAAACTACCTTGAAATGTATCATATTCCCACTAAACTTGAACCGAATATGGTATCATAACCCAAAAACTAAAAAAACACTGAACTTGAGCCGAATATGGTACCTATATTCCTATAATTAAACGGAAACTAAAAAAGATAAATGACTAAACTGCCAAAACTGAACTGTGAGAAGTAGATGCTCCTACAGCCAACCTGGCGACTCCACACAATAATTATCAAGAAGTAAGCACTGAAAAAAAATCTAGTAGATAAACAGAAGTGACACAGTGAGCAAAAACACAGGGTCCGCAGAGTCATAACTGAACCGCGACGAGCTAAATGCTTCTCCTGAGAAGTAGTTCTAATAACCTGAAAACTGAAGACTGCCCACACACACCCTGATCTATAGTGATAACTAGTGATCCGAATAAGAAGCTAATGCATGGTTGCCACACTTGAACTGAAGACTGAAGAAAGAAATAGATTACTGAAGAACAATCCACTACGAAGATGACTGAAAATATTATAGGACAAGACTAAAATAATTTGCACTGGAAGAAAAATTCACTCAAAATGAAACACTGAAAAAAAGACTAATGATAGAATTAATTGAAGACATTGACTGAAAAGGACAAGATTGAATAACAATGGGTAACAGAGAAACCTGAAACTGAAGGCAACCTAATGAAAAAAAGATAAACGATAGAATGAAAGACTGACAACATAGGACAAAATGAAACACGCCTACAGAAAACTGAGGATGAATTTCTTCACTGATTGAAGCACACACTACACATAACTGAACGCAAGCTAATTGGAGAACTGAAGAATAGAGAGAAACTGAATATGACTGAAATTTTTTAACAGAATATGACTGAAATTGTAGACTGAACTAAACTGAAGATTCACTGAAATTGTTAATTGAACTGAAGAGCTAATGACTGAATGAAAAATGAAAGAAAATATTACAATAATCTGAAGAAAATCTAAACAATGACCAAAGTTAATCACAACATAAAAGACTTACAAAAATAACTACACGACTGAAAACTGAATAACTACGGACATGTACTGAAGCAATAAATACAGAAAAAGAATAAAGATTGATAACTGAGACATGGGTGCCGATCCTTAGGGTTATTGACGACTAATAACTGAAAGATATTGATCCTTAGAGGGGTACTTATAACTAGCTCTGAAGACTAGGAACTGAAAACAAAGACTAAATGACACATAACTCTGAAACTACTTGCAAAAATAACTCTGAAACTGATGGAATGAACCATGAACCAAGTAAATGAAACAGACTGAAAACATGAAAGAGAGACTGAATATTCTCCAGTAGAAGATGACTAAACTGTCATTCTTTTTTCACAAACCTAAACGATGAATCAAACACCTATACAAAAACTGGTATTAATAACAGAAATAACAGAGGAAATTTACTATATATGAAAACTGAACTAGGGTGAGTAGATCTACCAGAATAAACAGAAGAAAATCCCTAAATATGAGAAAAATTGATGCCAAAATACTAAGAAAATGAACTAAAAATCAAAAATCAAATACATCTAGCAGAGAACTAAGATCTAAAACATAAAAACTTTAGGAAAATACATACAAAATGAATCTGAAGGAATCGAGAGGACTAACTGAAAAAGAGGAACCACATACACTACCTGTGGAACACCAGAAGGCGTATGCCTAGGAAATCCCCTACTTCTTCCTCCTGAGAAAGGGAGGAGATGTTGGTGAAGGAGAGGAAGAGTTCGTCGGAGAGAGAAATGAGAGGAAATGAAAAAATAGGGAGAGGAAATGAAATATGTGAGCGTGTCTCCAAAGAAAGTTATGCTTGCCATCTCAGTCAACCTGAAACGAGACACAATGAAATTCCTTCTACACTCCTTGTCTTGTGTCACTAAAGCAGCACTGTTTGGCAGGCCCAACACAAAATGAAATGGATCAGTTGAAAATTACTTCTCTGAACCTACAAAAGATTAAAAGTGCCATTCATCAAGTACGTACAGCCACAAAAAATCCTGGAACAGATACAAAAATTTGGCAAATCAGCAAAAATGACTTTCATAAAAAGGGCACGGAACACACAGATTCACCGCATTTGCTAGCAATGTTGTCCTATACTATGGCATGAAATTGCTAGCCCAGCCGCAGACAAACACTAGCTAGTGGACATAGGAAACGAAAAGATGATCACAACACATCAACAAACATGCCAGTCTAGAGAATATGTTCTTTTAAAATGAACTTAAAGCACCAGAAAAAAAGAGTTAGAAAAGCACTCTTGCAGAAGATATTGCCCAGATTCCTTAAAAGAACAGACACCAATCCACGGGATTTTTTTTTACAAAACCCACTAACTAGTGCCTCCTTGCCAACTAACAGATGTAGGATTAACTCTGCTTGACCAAAAAAAAAGCAGGAAATCAATGAGACCACAAGCAACAGGAATATACCCCTCGATGCTGTTGTTACTTCAACAAAGCACCTCACATTTTTGCTCCCAGATGCCATCAACTAATCATCAGCCTACACATCCACAAACTCAAGACTAGGCATGTTATTGCATCCGAATGGCTTGGAATTAACACCCTAGGCCATAGCACAGTGGGCTGACCGGTGACCGCAAATTTGAGTGCTTCACTGCTTCATGAGCAACTCATGAATCAGAACACCAATCCTGACCCACAAAAGTAGAATTAACACATTCTGCATTCATGTGCTATGGCATGAAATTGCTTGGTCGGCCGCACATAAACACCAAATCTTGACCCCCTACGAAGTGAATCTAACACTTACACACCTACAGAAAAAATGCACTAGATTCCCTTCCAAAATAGTACCCCCCACATAACACATAATCTGAAAAAGGGGGAAACATAGCTGAACGCACAGCCCCAGAAATTCGTGGGCGGAAAATCGAGCTCCATGGATCCAATGATCTAAGAATCGAGACGATGCTGAGATATCTCATGAAATTAGTGCAAGCACGATTAATCCCACACAACCAAAAAGGATCCGAGGGAGCGCCACTAACAGATACACGGAAATGAGCACAAAAACTGACAGAGAAATTACTCACATGAGAGGTGCGGAGTGGGGAAAAAAACAATCCGTACCTCCCACCCGACCGGCGCCGACGACTGATTCCGACCTCACCGGCGAACGCCGGGATTGAAGGAAAAACGCCATCAGCCTCCTCTCGGTACCACTCTCCCTCTCCTTCCTCCTGCTACTCCGCGGCAGCTAGACTCCCTCTTCCTAGGGCTGCTCGCCGGCACCTTCCCGCTCTCCATGACCTCTCGCCAGCCTCCTGCCAGCCCCTCGCCGCTGTTCGCCGACGGCCAGAAAGCGGATCCGGGTACAGACGGCCCCGTGCCCAGTCCATTATTAGCCCATACAAGAACTGAAAAGGCCCGGTACGCGCCACATAAGACTGACTGACCGAGCAGCGCCAAGATTCGTGTGCATCCGACGGCCACAAAAACGGCCTAAAGCCAAATTAAAAACAGACGTCTGAAAATTAGTAAAACTGTAAATTATTGTAGAAGAAATTCTCAAAAATTCTTGTGTATAGGCTAGTGAATCAGAGAGAAGTATACATCCATTTCTCCGTGCGAGAAAAAGCATGAATGATCTTACTATAAGGTAACGACTCACACATGAAACTAGAATTGCCACAAAGATGACATCATATATATTTATTACAACCATGCAAAGGAAGCTTAGTCATCATTGTATCAAACGCACGCGATCATGCTTCGTTTGAAAGATAGCCTGGGGGGCCGGGGGTGCCAAAATGGAGTTCTTACGAGGGAGATAGGACCGTTTTGTTGAAAGGCCTTCATGGGCAACTAATGTTCTTTGGATTTCGATCTCCGTTCCAATCCGACCAATCACATTCCGTGTGAGCTGCAATTTTTGAAATCTCATCTCGCGCCTGTTTTTCATCTTTGGGTCCGTCCCTTTTTATATTTTGTTTTGTTTTCTTAGAGAGACGTCGTGCAATCATGAACCATAACATACTCTATTTTGACATGCCCCGGTTTAGGCGAATGCACGCGATTGAAATTTTCAAGCCCAAAATTGCAAGATACAACGGTGAGTGTCTCAAAAACGTTTCAGAACCTCTAAAATGGGTATAGGCATGGAGCACAGGGGTTGGTTGAGCCCAATTCGGAGATGGTATCAAATAATAGGCAAAACAAAACAAAATAGACAAATCCAGATGTATCAATTTTTCTTTTGTCTTAATGTAAAACAATTCATGCATGGGCATCTAATAAAAAAGGAGAGGTGGAGAGGCGTACAGTCTGCATCGCTGAATATGAAACACTGATGAAATATATAGCACTGAATGTACGTATGCTGTAATAGACAGTCATCACACGTTTTATTAGCACCAACTTAACATTTGAATCGGTGAAACTAAATTTGAAACCACACATAATTAAGAATTACATCCAGAATGCTTGAGCGTCAAAATACTTGTTGTATCTGGAAATTTTGTAGCAGTGAGCCGGGCGGCGAGCCGTGACCATGGGCTCGCCATCCGGACCACGCTCGACACGGAAAGTGGTAAGCCGCAGCCTCCACTTGTCGCCGTCCCCCAAGGTCTCCTTGACGTCTCCCTCTGACCTCAGGCGCTCCATGAGACAGTACTCATTGCCCCCTAAGCCTAGCGCCATGGGCACGAGCTTTGCGTCGAAGTGCCTCCAGCCTGCTGCCATGTCCTCCTCCCGGTGGAACAACTTCTCCGTACCAACCTTCCACTCCGGCGGGGCTGATGCGATGTTACCAGCGCAGAGGTATCCGTCAATCAAGCGAGGGGAATTGATGCTTCCCTCGCCGGCGTGGAGACCGAGCCACGCATCCAACTGGTCGTCATAGTGGGCGTGGCCGACGACGGGCAGCTGCCAGTAGCCGCGCCGTGTCCACTTGCCGCTCGCCGTGCTGAAAGAGAAAGTAACGCCCTTGGGCATGACCGTGTCGACCAGGGCGGACACGTAGATGTCTTGATCCGCTGCCACCGACCCCGGTGGGGCGTGCACCGCGTGCGCGGTGATGGTATTGGCATGGAACGGGACGCCGAGAAGACGGTCGTCGGCACTCCAGGACCACAACTTGTTCCCGGAGCCTCCGACGTCGACGTCGGGATCAACGGCGAGGCAGTGCAAGGCCCCGTTGTACATATATTTGTACTCGCCCCCGGGGTGCACTTCATCACGATGAAGGGAGTGTAACCCCGAGACGGACTCGAGGAAGTAGAGCCTTTGGCCGACGGCCATGGCCGCCTGGTAGCCATACTCGAGGCCTTCAGGGAGCTGAGGCGAGACGACCATCTGCGCCGTCTTGGTGTCGTAGATCAAGACACGGCCGTCGTCTTCACTGAATCCTTCTGGTTTGCGACCTATGGCGACGATGCTGCTGCCCACGGCGGTGAACTTGGCCCATTCGCTCAACGTTGCGCGTGCCACGCTGAGGGCCGGAAGCACCGGAAAGCGTCGCGGAGAGCTAGGGCGGCCGCCGTCCTGATCATCATCGCCGTCCATGTCCAGCTTGTGGATGCCGTAGCTGTCCTTGTGGTCATCTAGCACCACGTATAGGTGCCGCTTCCGCGTCTCCAGCGACGCTGGATGCTGCCGGTTAACCTGTGCGTGTAAATCGCCATTGGAGGCGTATCGTCGTGAGCCGATCAGCTGGCTGTTGGCACGAACGGAAGGAAGGTGGCTGGCATGGCTCCGTGCAGGCCGGAGACGGGAGAGGAGAGGGTGAGATCGTGAGAGGAAGGATCGCCACGCCGACATCGTGCGTCGCCGGCAGACTGGACGCTAGGGTTTGGGAACGCCAAAGATGGCAGATGGATATTGATGATGACTCGATCAAGTCCTTTTAATTTATTTTTAAACGATCGATCGTTCATGTCGATCCTTTTTTCTTTTTATTTTGAATAATCGTTGATCTTGATCTGTTGACGCCGAACCATCAATCGTGGATTGTTCCCCACGCACATAGTGTTTGTTACCATGTTGTCAAGATAAAATAAAACAATGTGCTAGTCGCTATAAGTTTTTCTTTTGAACACAACACAAGCGCTCATATATATGTGCATACACTCATCCCTATGAATGCACACCCTATCCATATGAACACCTCCAAAAGACAGAGACGACAAAGCATCTTGAGATTTACGAAGTCATCATATGCGCCGCGTAGTTGGCGGGAACGTTTTCTCCTGCTGAACGCACATTTCCAGAAATTCTAAAATAAATTCAGAAAAATGCGAGCACCAGGACATAAACACCGGTGGGTTGGGGATACCACTGCCCCCTGTGTTGGGGATACCACTGTCCTCCTAACAAACCAACCACAGATTGGTTCGTTAGAGTCGCTATAAGTTATATCATGGTTCTGCATACACTTTCGAAAATGTTTTAGTCGCCATCAAAATCACTAAAAGAATATCAAATTTTGGTTTATTTAAGTTCAATACGATGAGATTTCCACTTTGATCTGACTAAAAGTTCGAGAATTTTTGGCAAAAGGAACAATTTGGCTTGAACTCATGCACCAGCAAAATAAAATGACTGGAAGGCATACTATATTTTAGCACCTATTGAAATGATTAGAAATCGGAAGAATCAGAACTCATAAACTATTTTTAAAATTCATATTAAAATTCATATTAAAATTCATAAAATGAGAACCATATTATTTCTAGTTAATGGTCCAAGTGAATTTCTTAGAACTAACTCATTGGAAATGTATGTACTACAATTCATGTAGTCCAAACTGCAATTCAATATTCAAATATCAATGTCTGATTAAGTCACGGGGATTATTTCATTAGCCCCGTGTCGCTCCGCGAGCGACCCGCGCACCCTCCTGGGGCTGCCTCTAGTCGCATTACCCCTCCCCTTCCTCTTCTTGTTGGTGCCGGTGAAGACTTCCCCCTCCCAATCACGCAGCTTGGGTGGTGTAGGGCGCTACTCCCTTTTGGTGCACAAAGGCGGCGGGGTTTCTGGCCTTTTCATGGTGGCAGGGCAGCGCATCGATAATATATATTAGACCACATGCACCCAGACCCTTTCTATCTAGCCATTCATTTCCTCCTTTAAGACTCGTGCAAATACATTTCTCTTTTTTGTTTCTCCCACATAGAATGTATCTTGAAGTTCAAACCTATGCAGCGTGGCAAAGCTTTCTGAGTAGAATCTAGGATAAATCGTTCAGATTTTTTTGTCAAACATAAATATACAAAATACGTTTTGTTTGATTAAAAAATCATATTTTTAGTATTTATGTCGGAAAAAAAATCCTGAAAGATTTATCCTAGATTCTAGTTAGAAAGCTTTGCCATCCTGCATAGGTTTGAACTTCAAGATATGTTCTATGTGGAAGAAGCAAAAAAGAGAAAATTTCATATAAAAACTTAGTTGTGTCGTACGGATCTTAATTTATTTTTAAACGATCGATATCGTTCATGTTGATCCTTTTTTTTTTGAATAGTTGATCTCGATCTGTTGACGCCGAACCATCAATCGTGGATTGTTCCCCACGCACATAGTGTTTGTTACCATGTTGTCAAGAGAAAATAAAGCAATGTGCTAGTCGCTATAAGTTTTTCTTTTGAACACAACACAAGCGCTCATATATATATAGGTGCATGCACTCATCCCTATGAATGCACACCCTATTCATATGAGCACCTCCAAGAGACTAAGACGACATATCATCTTGAGATTTATGAAGTCATCATCATATGTGCCACGTAGTTGGCGGGAACGTTTCCTCCTGCTGAACGCATATCGCCAGAAATTCTAAAATAAATTCAGAAAAATGCAAGCACCAGGTGGGTTGGGGATAGCACTGTCCTCCTAGCCATCCAACCACAGATTGGTTCATTAGAGTCGCTATAAGTTATATCAATGTTTTGGATACACTTTCGAAAATGTTTTAGTCGCCATCAAAATCACTAAAAGAATATCAAATGTTGGTTTATTTAAGTTCAAGACGATGAGATTTCCACTTTGATCTGACTAAAAGTTCGAGAACTTTTGGCAAAAGGAACAATTTGGCTTGAACTCATGCACCAGCAAAATAAATTGACTCGAAGGCATACTATATTTTAGCACCTATTGAAATGATGAGAAATTGGAAGAATCGGAACTCATAAACTATTTTCAAAATTCATCGAATCGGAGAACCATATTATTTCTAGTTAATGGTCCAAATGAATTTCTTAGAACTAACTCATTGGAAATGTATGTACTACAATTCATGTAGTCCAAACTGCAATTCAATATTCAAATATCAATGTCTGATTAAGTCACGGGGATTATTTCATTAGCCCCATGTCGCTCCGCGAGCGACCCGCGCACCCTCCTTGAGCTGCCTCTGATCGCATTACCCCTCCCCTTCCTCTTCTTGTTGGTGCCGGTGAAGGCTTCCCCCTCCCATTGACGCAGCTTGGGTGGTGCAGGGCGCTACTCTCTTTTGGTGCACAAAGGCGGCGGGGTTTCTGGCCTTTTCATGGTGGCGGGGCAGCGCATGGTTGTGTTGGTTGTGGTTGTTCACGGAGGAGATGCCATCTGGGCGCTGACGACGCCATTATCGTGAATGCTGGCCAAAAGTAAGTAAAGAAAGAAATGTATTGTTTCCTTCGGCTGGTCAACCAGCATGCTCTACGTACGGCACCCAACTCCGAGGGCATGCTGTTGACTAGAGGTCCGAGGACCCCTCTTCCCCTTCACATCTCATCAGCATCAGCACACAATACTGGATCATAACTCGAGGCTCGTTCTGCTCGTTCCGCTCGGGTATGACTACTCACGGTTTTAGTTATCCGCAAGAAGGATCAGTGCTCTATGGACTGGAGCGAGAGGGCAAGCGTCCCTCTCTGGTGACAGCTTGGTGTGTGTTGGATCGATATCCGGTGGTTTCGCAAGGAGGCACAATTTCACTTCTAGTTGGTAATTGAGTTCTTCTTGGTGAGGTGTGGCTACTATGTAATCTTGTTTTATCTTTGATCTGCTTTGTAAGAGGGTTTCCTCATCACCGAATTAGCTTGCATGTGGTTCTCTTTATATATACTAGTAAGCTTGCACGTGCAACGCACGTCTCATCTAATACTCCTTACGGAGATATATCTATTCTAATATAAAAATACTTTGTCTACATGTATATACTAAACATTGCCCTTGAAAAATGAGTGGGGTGTTTTGGTGACCGGGCTTCATATTTCTAAAAATTCAAAATTCAAAATTTTCAGTTTAAAAAAATGCAACCTGAAGCCTCGGAATTTTTTTTTTGCACAATCCTCATTTCAATGTATTTTGTCTTGAAAACTTTACACACATGTCATTATGCCTCATGTATATCTGTATTTTTTTCAGAAAATTTTGAAATGTAAAAAATATGAATTTTGATGACTTCTGAATTTTGCAAATGGAGGCCTCCATGGAGCTCGGCCTCCAGCCTCCAAAACCAATATTCCCCAAAAAAAAAAAAACAGCCAATGTAACATTCATCATATGACATGGTACCTAACATTCAAATTAAGCATGGGTGGCCCAATTAACTTTTTTCCTCTCTTTGTTTGTTCTTGCGGGGAACAGGAGTGATAAAGTGGTTTCTTTTGTTTTAAGCACTAAAATGTTACTTGAGCACTCAAGCATAAATCGCAACCGATAATATTTACATTTAGTCTAAAAAGCATGACACTGTTTGCTTTGGTAAAAAAGACAATGACAAACATACATAGATCATGAACTATTGGTTGAGCAACCATATGTGCTTCACAGGGTTTCATGTCCACGAATGATACAAGCGCAAAAAGTATATTAAAGGTAAGTAGAAAAAACAGAAAACTATCAAGAGCAGTCATTATTTACTGTTTTGCAAAAATCATCAATTTAATTCTCATTTGGTGAGAGCAATCTCCAGTTTCACCATGTAAGCCCTTAAAAGGCAGTGATATGTGTTGAATGAAAAATATTCCTACAAATCCTCTCATAAACAAACAAGGAAAGAATTGAACAATTCCACGGCTAATTCATCGAGTAATATAGTGCTTGACAATTGATACTTTTAATCTTGAGTGTGGTATTTTTTTGGGGCTGAATCCTTGCCCTGTTGGCCAATAAAATAAGATATGGTGAACTGACGTTGATGAAGCTTATACCTATCATTTTCTGAGCGTTGTCTATCGAGAGTTGTCCCAGGACATCCATAAGCTCAGGATGGGCATCGTCTTGCTTATATTTCTTCACCCGACAAATAAAATGTTTTTTTATGCCGCATGAATCCCAACATCAACACAAACTTGAACCTTCACCATGGCATTGGTAGGATCAAAATTCTTCTGAGTATTGGACTTCCATCCAGGGCTTGAAGATAATCCTAAGTTATCGCTATTCTGAGTGGTTAGCCCTTCTGGTGAGCCCTTCGTTTGAAGGAATCATCTTTTCATTTGGTAACAATGTCAGGAAAAGAACACACTGAAAGTCAACTTGGTTTTAGCCCAATGAAAATGCAAACCAGTTAAAGTAATTGTTGGTCCTTTTTTGTGAAAATAATTGATGGTCCCTTTAGTTGCCTATAGTTTTCTTTGGCATCCAAGATCTTGGGAAGAATCCTCCAAGGTTTGGTGGAAGCGTCTAACTCTGACAAGAATATCCAAGATCTCAAACACCAGTAAGAACAAAGAAACTATTGAGGTCGAGCTTACCCTGCTAAGTTCATGTTGTCTCATGTTTGCAGCTGCTTCAATTGTCATGTCCATGATGTGCCGCTGCTTATGCAAGGTTATTAGAGTCTTCGTAGCATCTCCCTCAATGGTTTTAGCAAGCCAAAGGCAGTTGTTCACCCTTCACACTGAGAAACATGACTGAATGAAATCTATGGAACAACAAAAATACAGGAAATTTAAATTTATCAAAATATTTACATTTTTAGGAAATTCGAAAGATAGTTTCTGATCAGAGGAAAAAAATTACTGGATGTGGGTTGATGTGCTATATACCCGAAAAGGTACCAACGCTATAACAACAAGATGATGTAGCTACAAGAATAAATCATGTAAAAAATTGCAGAACTGTTTTTGTCACTACCAACTACGACAACTTAAAAGTGTTTGCTTCCTGAGTTATCTGACGGTGACCATAAATAGTACTACTTATATTTGTCATGAGTGCTATGACCTAATCCGAACAAGATGGTGTTTCCTAAACCTCATTTAGGTCACCTAGAACATAAGAAAAGTAGAATTGTCATGACCTGTTCACTACCATTAGTCTAGTATTGTTCAAATGGGAAGGGATGAAACTCAAAAGAAAATAAGAAAAGTTTTTTTAGTCACAGTAGTTCACATCTCAAGAAGACAAATAGTATTTCTACTTTAAAGAATATAACCATCATCTTAGTTGGTAACTTTACACCCGAGGTATTTCACAATTAAACCTCATTCCTTTTGGATCCTACACTCATAACTTAAGTACTTTATATGCTAATTCACAAGCATCAAGATGTTTGGAAGTAAATAGATTTTACCCTAACAAATGAACCAAAGTAGCGACAAGTGAAGGAAATATGCCCTAGAGGCAATAATAAAGTTATTATTTATTTCCTTATTTCATGATAAATGTTTATTATTCATGCTAGAATTGTATTAACCGGAACATAATACATGTGTGAATACATAGCTCGTGAATCAAAGATGGTTAAGTTTCCTAGCCATGGACAAAAGAGTTGTCATTTGATTAACGGGATCACATCATTAGGAGAATGATGTGATTGACTTGACCCATTCCGTTAGCTTAGCACACGATCGTTTAGTATGTTGCTACTGCTTTCTTCATGAATTATACATGTTCCTGTGACTATGAGATTATGCAACTCCCGTTTGCCGGAGGAACACTTTGTGTGCTACCAGACGTCACAACGTAACTGGGTGATTATAAAGGTGCTCTACAGGTGTCTCCAAAGGTACATGTTGGGTTGGCGTATTTCGAGATTAGGTTTTGTCACTCCGATTGTCGGAGAGGTATCTCTGGGCCCTCTCGGTAATACACATCACTTAAGCCTTGCAAGCATTGCAACTAATGAGTTAGTTGTGGGATGATGTATTACGGAACGAGTAAAGAGACTTGCCGGTAACGAGATTGAACTAGGTATTGGATACCGACGATCTAATCTCGGGCAAGTAACATACCGATGACAAAGGGAACAACGTATGTTGTTATGCGGTTTGACCGATAAAGATCTTCGTAGAATATGTAGGAGCCAATATGAACATCCAGGTTCCACTATTGGTTATTGTCCGGAAACAGTTCTAGGTCATGTCTACATAGTTCTCGAACCCGTAGGGTCCGCACGCTTAAGTTTTCGATGACAGTTATATTATGAGTTTATGATTTTTGATGTACCGAAGGAGTTCGGAGTCCCGGATGAGATCGGGGACATGACGAGGAGTCTCGAAATGGTCGAGACGTAAAGATCGATATATTGGACGACTATATTCGGAGTTCGGAAAGGTTCCGAGTGATTCGGATATTTTTCGGAGTACCAGAGAGTTACGGGAATTCGCCGGGGAGTATATGGGCCTTATTGGGCCATACGGGAATAGAGGAGAGAGGCCAAAAGGAAGGAGGCTGCGCCCCCCCTCTGGTCCGAATTGGACAAGGGGCGCAGCCCCCCTTTCCTTCTTCCTCTCCCCCTCTTTCCCCTTCTCCTACTCCAACAAGGGAGGTGGAATCCTACTAGGACTAGGGAGTCCTAGTAGGACTCCACACTTGGCGCGCCCCCTCCTAGGGCCGGCCTCTTCCCCCCTTGCTCCTTTATATACGGGGGCAGGGGGCACCCCATGACACAGAAGTTGATTTACGGATCATTCCTTAGCCGTGTGCGGTGCCCCCCTCCACCATATTCCACCTCGGTCATATCGTCGCGGAGTTTAGGCGAAGCCCTGCGCCGGTAGAACATCATCATCGTCACCACGCCGTCGCGCTGACGGAACTCATCCCCGACGCTTTGCTGGATTGAAGCCCGGGGAACGTCATCGAGCTGAACGTGTGCTGAACGCGGAGGTGCCGTACGTACGGTGCTTGGATCGGTCGAGTCGTGAAGACGTACGACTACATCAACCGCATTGTGATAACGCTTCTGCTTATGGTCTACGAGGGTACGTGGACAATACTCTCCTCTCTCGTTGCTATGCCATCACCATGATTTTGCATGTGCGTAGGAAATTTTTTGAAATTACTACGTTACCCAACAACAAGGACACCATATGATGGGCTATTCTGGTGTCACAGTTACCAAAAAGAGCAGATCTAATGACCACAACATGCACTACACTACCGGCAGATGTTCTGGAAGAATTCTTGAGCAAAGTGATAGAAGCACTACATTTTTCATTGTGTGACTGTCTAATTTTGGTACTTAGTGATCTATAATAAATCTTATATGGAGCTAATAACTGCATCATATTGTGAATATGATTTCTTACCATTTGACATGTCATCGTGTAGGATGTGCCTGCTCCTTTCTTAAATAGATTCCTAGAGAAAAGTTGTATGGTTTCCAATTCCAATGAATTTATATGTTCTCTAATGTAATCATTAAACCATGCCCAGCTACCGAAGCAAACGAAAAAAATGCAAGATTGTTGTAACTTGGTTATACCAAAATCAACCTGAAGCATGTGGTGAACAAAAATTGAACACGACGTGGTGAACAGAAATTGATTTTGTATAATTGCACAAACTAACCATAGCGGTGTTTGTTGGGAAGTGTCCAGAACTCCAGAAGCACTTAATGGAGAGGAAGGATGCCCTGATAGGTTGCAGCTCGCCGGTCCATCCTCGTCCAGTGAAGTCGCAAAGGCGGGGCTGCCTCGGCCCAGGAACGATTAAGGCCAAATAGGGGAGTCGTCGACATCGTGGATGACTGCGAGGTTGAGGCGCTCGCAACCGATGGAGAGGAGTTGGGCTATCGCAGCTTCCTCGAGCCGTAACAATGGAGTGTCGAAGTGGCGCAGGTTCGTTGGGGACTGCCAGTGGGTGTCAGGGCATCGTACTAGGAGAAGAACGGGCCATCGGGGTGCAGGGTGGGAGTCAGGGCGGAGCACCGGCCAATCAAAGACAGGGCAAAGCAGCGACGTTGAGACCTCGGTGGCAAACGACCAATGGTAGTGGGAGTCGACAAAGGGCGGAGGAAGGAAGCCGCAGGTGCATGTGCAGGTCATACTCGTGCGGTGGGGGGAAGGAGATGCGCGAGATGCCGCAAGTGGCGGCGTGGCGTGGGGAGTGCGCTGGGGAGGTGGGGGATTGGAACCGCTGGATCAGGGCGGGCGAGGGGAGGGCAGGCGATGGCAAAGGGTGTAATTTAGTGAACAAATTGCGTTTAGCGTTAAACATTGCACGTCCTCGAGCGTAAGATAATAGGATTGGATGGATCAGATGAATTGGTTCTCCATCCTTTCGTGCTTTTATAGGGGTACTAGATAGATACAACAGGGCGAAAACTTGTTTCGAGAATGTGTGAGTAGGTCCAATCTTAGAACTAAGGCACTATGAAATACAAACTCCACTTGTGGTGACTTTTAGAAGTACAAGATCACCATTTGGCGAAATTACTCTTACCTTCTTACCTCTCATGTGAAAAGAGGGTGTAAGAGGGAGCATGTTAAAATTACTCGGTTAGTTGAGAGTGTCCAAATTGTAATTATAAACTAGATGAACATTACCTGGAACAAGATGTTACAAGTACACGTTACTTTTATATTTGTATAGGTAATCTTGTTTCATAATTTAAATTTGGTGAAATTAGTTGTTGCGGTCAATTAGCATGAATAAGCAGTCATCTTCTAAGTGATAAACACACCAATGCTAACTCCATTCGTGACTTCACATTCTTCATCATATTTTGCTGGACAAATTTTGTGCCATAATTGTCATCTTCCTGGTCTACTAATCATTTTGGGCATGAGAATCACCACATGGTTACCATTTAGCGAAATTACTCTTACCTTCTTACCTCCCATGTGAAAAGAGGGTGTAAGAGGGAGCATGTTAAAATTACTCGGTTAGTTGAGAGTGTCCAAATTGTAATTATAAACTAGATGAACATTACCTGAAACAAGATGTTCCAAATACACGTTACTTTTATATTTGTATAGGTAATCCTGTTTCATGTTGTTGCGGTCAATTAGCATGAATAAGCAGTCATCTTCTAAGTGATAAACACACCAATGCTAACTCCACTCGTGACTTCACATTCTTCATCATATTTTGCTGGACAAATTTTGTGCCATAATTGTCATCTTCCTGGTCTACTAATCATTTTGGGCATGAGAATCACCACATGGAAAATTACCGAAGAGCCAATGTCCTTGACCAAAATCGGAGAAAATTTATGTTGGGTAAACTTGTCATATTTGGCAAAAACATATTACTCCAACTGTCAAAGCATCATAGGAAAAATATGCGGGAAAATTCACAACAAATCCCCAACATTGGAACACCCGACCCTAAAATTCAAGTCTGCAATAATTTAAACCAGCATGTGTGATACATCCAGAACACTTGAACATCAAAATATTCATTGTACCTAGACACTTCGTAAGAGCGAGCCGGCCGACGAGCCGAAGCCATGGGCTCACCGTCCTCCACATGCTAGTCGGAGCAAGGCACTTATCTCCCCATGGGCTCGCTGGTCTGTGTAAGCCTCCTGGACACCAAGATCTCGTGATGCGCCGCCCCGGTGGTGCGTAGGCCGTGTGCGCCATGACCGGAATATCTAGTTTTCGTCCGTAGCTGAGCGCTGGCTGCAACAGCCACTGCAAAATATAGCGCGCGCGAACTGCTCTAGCATGCGCTGCAGAAAAAAGGCGCGCGCTCAGCACAAACAACATATGCATTCCAAACAAAACCAAAAAAATCAAACAAAAAAAAATCAACAATAAATAGTTCAATTTTATTACAACTCAAACAAATAGTTTATCTTCCAATACAACAAATAGTTCAACATACAATATCAAACATACAAATCATCATGCTCTTTGTCCACCATTCCATGCCCACCACTCCTTGATGAGATCCTTCTGAAGATTATCATGCGTTTCGGCACGTCGAATGGCATGATAGGAGGCAACAAATCGGGCCACCCTCGCAACCCTCAGCCGCACTCGCACGGGATGTCCCAAGAGCTCATACTGAGACTAGTCTAAATCTTGGCCACGCACATTCTCGATGATCATGTTGTGCATAATCACACAAGCGTGCATGATATACCAAAGCATCTTTTGATCCCAAAATTTAGCCGGTCATCTCACAATGGAAAATTGGGCCTGTAAAATCCCAAAAGCTCTCTCCACGTCTTTCCTAACCGCCGCCTGAGCATTGTGGAAATCTAGAATTTTCATACCTTCTGGTTTTTTCGACGGCTTCACTAACGTTTGCCACTTTGGGTAGATGCCATCAACAAAATAGTATCCATAGTTGTATGTATGGCCATTTGCTACAAACTGCACCGGTGGCGGTTCACCATTTGCAATCTTATTCATGAGTGGTGACCGATTAACAACTTGATGTCATTCAAAGATCCAGGCATTTCAAAAAAAGCATGCCAAATCCAAATCTCTTGATCGGGCACCGCTTCAAGGATTATAGTGGAACCCTTTTTTGGTCGTGGAACTACCCATGCCATGCCTTAGGACAGTTCTTCCAACTCCAATGCATGCAATCTATCGAGCAAGGCATACCTGGGAACCCGCGACCTTTGGTCATCTCCAAAAGCCTTGCAGCGTCTTCAGCATTGGAAGATCACAAATACTCCGGGACAAACACTACACCATTCCGACTGCAAAGCGCTTGACACACATGATGGCTTGACTCTCACCCATGGCCAAGTGGTCATCAACTAGATCAGCCGGAATACCGTATGCCAACATACGCAAAGCGGCTGTCACCTTCTGAAAGGTGCTATGCCCGAGTTCTCCGGTGGCATTCATCCTTTGCTGAAAAAACCAATCATGACTTGCCAGTTTCTCTGCAATGCGCCTGAACAACACGGTGCTCATCCTAAACCGGCGCCGGAAGTACGACTCGGGGTACAAGGGATTATCCACAAAATAGTGCCTCATCAATCTATTGTTGGTATTAATCTTATCCCTCCAAAAAATTTGCCGACCCATAACTGAACCATCATGCTTCAGTTTTTTATTGATGTGCATAGTGAGGATCATTGCAAGGTCCTCCTCCTCTTCAATATCAAATTCTTCTTCAGAAAAATCACATGACGAACTCATTTACAATGTTGAATTCAAACTAATCTATAAAACTACAAACAACATGCACCAAATTCATGTAAAAAAATGTGAAGTTAAAGCAATACATACCTTGCAAGCGTTTTGTCAAACACCTTGTGGGAGCCGAGCGGCAGTGGGCGGCCGGGCGCTGATCGTCGGAGGAATGGCGCGCGCGAGGGGCGGCGGTGACTAGAGGGAGATGGAGGAAGCAGCGGTGGCGCGCGGATAGGCCGGGGAAGCGCCGTCGGGTCGCCGGAGCAAATGGGGTGGTGTGGGCGGTGACACCAGCGCCTGGATTGGGGGTAGGTGAAAGTCG
>NC_041389.1:708787953-708799380 GCF_002162155.2 Triticum dicoccoides | reverse complement strand
CTAGTCAGAAAATGGTTAAACGGGCTAAACCACATGTTCAGTACTTTTTGCAGCACTTTTACTGAAGCCGCGGTGGCTTTTGCAAATGATTAGCGAGCAGGTGGTTTTCTGCAAGATAAGCCCCAAATGTGGTGGTTTCTTGCAATTCACTCAAAGTGTGCTGATGGTTCAATGCAAATAGAACAGGTTGATGGGAAAGGCGTTAGAAGAAAATGGGAGGAAAAGATTGCTGTTTTTTATCCTCGACATGGTATGAGAATAATACTAGGGAAAGTCGACCATGAGTCGGTGCAAACTTCTTTTGGCTAAACTTGTCAGATTTTTTCGATGAGCATACTACTGTAACTATCAAGCATCATAAGGAAAAAAATTCATAAAAACATGTAGCATATAAGTAAGAAATTATCGTGGACGTTGGAATTCCTTATCCTAAATTTCGAATCAAACCTTGATACACCAATAATTCAAACAATCTTATGAGTTTGTGCATTACATCCAGTACACTTGAGCGTGTGTGTTGCTCTGTTCTTGAAGTGTGTGCTGCCCCCTCTCTCTGTTATAAAGGCGAACACCTCTCTCTGTTGCTCTGTTCGTCAAGTTCTTTCTGCTCCCTCTCTGCTGCTGCAGGAGAACATACCCCTGGAGTAGGAGTCCGAGAAAAGATGCAGCCAACAAGCAGCTCCAGCAGAAGGAGGTTTTGCTCCTACTGTACGTTGCTGTTATCTGCACTTTTGCGTTCCTGCTCCTGCCACTCATGGATGCTTAACTCAACCTGAGGTGTCTCTTTGTTTCTTTTTGATTGATGCATGTGTGGGTGGCAGGAGAGCAAGTTCCTGGGGTTAATGTGGAATCCACACTCAACTTGTCAACCAAGGGGTAAGCCACTAAGTCGCACATACATCTCAGCTTCTGAACAAAAATAAAAATAAAATCGATCTTGTTTGCTGCGACTTCTCACTGTTCTTGACTTAAACTAAAATTATTGCTTTTGAGGCTTCTCCTCATTAAATATTTTCTTTGACATATATAGAGATCTTTCTTTGACATACGATCTTGCTCTGAAGCTGGCTGGTGACTACTGTTTATGGGGTTCAGTTGGTATGTGGTACTAGTACATGAGTAGCTGCTAGAGAGGTTTCCGTTAAAGAGGGCCTTGTAAGAGAAGAAGAAATCATCCCGTGTTAAGTTGAAGGATCCCTCCCTGCATTCCATTGTGTTTCCTAAAAGAACAAGGCAGCATCTAAAGAGGCTCGTTGCCCTTGAGCAGTGTGTACTTGTCAACTAACAAGCTTGTAGCATTTGTACAGCCGACGATTGTTTGAACTACTGGATGCCGCTCTATTTTGCTTCATGTGCAGTTTGATAGAAAATGACTCACGTTTTCCATCCAAAAGTTCTTTTTTTGGGGCTGTAATCTGCACCCATGTAGTTAGTTATTGATTCATGCCTTCTCCTTTACACAGTCACACTTCTGAAATATATATTGTCAATTTTTAGGCAATGATGCATCTAGTACTAGTTCAGTCAGTATTTAATAACATATTTTTATTTAATAGATAAACGTGGAGATGTGCAAAAGAAAAAGTGTGCAGATGGTTCGATGCAAATAGAACATGTTGATGCGATAGGTATAAGAAGAAAATGGGGGAACACTGTCTTTTATCCCCGACACGAAATTTTGGGTTCCTTTTTAATGCTTGAACCTTTTTCTTTTGGAATAGGATACTTAAACGTGTACTTCTCTTATGAAAGGCCTTGCTGATGTGTTTAAATCCTGCTCTTGTGTGTCGCAGGTGAGGCGTTGCTGCAGCCCAAGCTGACCTTCAAGTACCATGGCCAGGCGGAGGTTGGCCAGCCAATGCATCCAGTCTTGTCCACATCAACGATGTTGGCAACCTCTAGCATCTTTGCTCTCTCGTCTGTTGCGGCCGTGCGGTTCTTCCCCTCCGGCTCCTCCCCGACCTCCCCGTCGAGCCACGTGAGTTGCTCGTCCAGGAGGTTGTTCTTCAACTTCTTGCTCCCTCTTCCTCTCTGTTGATTGGTTACTGAATTCTTTTTTGTTTCTTCCCTCTGTAAACACATCATAGAGATGTTTCTTCGCTGTGTAAGCCAGCTGGTGACTATTGTTTATGGGTTCAGTTGGTACGTAGCACGGGAGTAGCTGACAGGGAGGTTTCAGTTACAGAGGGCCTTGGAAGAGAAAAAATCAGCCCATGCTAAGTTGTAGGATCCCTCCTTACATTTTATTGTTCTTATCGTAAAGGAACAGACAACATCTCAAGATGCTCATTGCCCTTGTGCAGTGTGTGCTTGTCAACTGACAAGCTTGTAGCATCTATACATCCCAATTGTTTGAACTATTGGATGCCACTCTATTTTGCTTCATGTGAATGATTCACATTTTCCATCCGAAAGTTGTATTTTTTCAGGCTGTAAACTGCACCCCCTGTAGTTATTGATTCGTGCCTTCTCTTTTATACACAGTCACACTTCTAGAATTTATATTGTCAGTTTTAGGCAATGATGCATTGAGCAGGAGTTCAGTTAGTATTCAATAACATATTTTTATTTAATAAACGAGGAGATGCGCAAGTGAAAAAGTGTACAGATTGATGAGAGAGGTGTAAGATGAAAAAGGGGGAAATAGATTGCTGTTTTTTTATCCTTGACATGAAATTTTTGGTTCCTCTTTTATGCTTGAAACTTTTTCTTTTGAAATAGGATAGTTAACAGTATACTTCTCTTATGAAAGACCCTGCTGGGTAGACAACAAATATACAGGATAAGCATGCAGAGATAGCTATTGACTTTATAGCAAGCTTAGCTACTTTGTGTGCTGGGGACTTGTGGTGTATGTGTGCAACTGATTTATGCGACGATATGGCTCCATTGTAGGGACCATGGTAGAGTGGCTACTTCCCTTAATAAATATAACTCTGTTTTTTGTGTGACTTGCAATGGTGATACACTATCTATGAATACTTCCGTCTCTGGGTTGTCTGATGTCAATTCAACGTCATAGCAGCCCCCGAAGCTGAAGGATTTGCGTCGTTGCCGCCGCCGTTGGGTTCCTCCTCGCCACACTTCCCCCCACTGTGCGTCGCCTTCGTTGACTTCCTCAAGGTTCGCACACATCCTGCCATTTTTTCTTCTGTTGTGCCTTGTATTCATGCCTGCGCCCAACTCTAGCAGCAGCACTAGCAGTCATTGTTGAGGAAATCGTTAACTGATAGCTGCTCGGTTGGTTGACGAGTAGGGGATTAATAGACTAATCGGCAAGTTAATCTGCCATTTAATCAATTACTCGGGCGATTAATCAGTTAATCGGCTACTCGGTGACCCTATGAGTAGGGATTAATCGGCAAGTTAACTGGTTAATCGGATGAATTCTTGAACAGGGCTAGCAGTACATCATGTCCAATTAATTATGTCCCAAGTCCAGCACTAGGCTGGTGAGCTTAGTTTTTTTCCCAAGGTAGAATCTCTAGTTGCTTGGATTGGTCGATATATAGATGCTCATTCTGTTTTTTGTGCCATGGATGATTATCTGCTGAGTTGCTGATGATTTTCTGCCTCGTGTTGTGTAATTGAATGGATGGTCAGGGTTTGCGACAAGGCTGCAGTGGTTTGAGCTCTTCCTGACTGACAACAAATTCATTTCGGTTGGAGCCTTGTCATGTTCTGAAAATGGGAATTGTTGTTGTAGCTTGGGCCGGCGAGTCTGTTCTCTGCTCTTCCCCAAATTGTTGTTGTTGTTGCCAGTTTGGTTGGTGTGCGGTTCTGGGTTCAGCCAGCTCTCGTCTCCACCTTCACCAGCTAAGGTGTGGTTCGGTCTCAGCTGCAAATATTGAAGGTACTCTCTTCTTCCTCCTCTTTCCTTACCCCTTTCTCTGGGCACATGGTCGTCGAGCCACGGCTAAGTTGTATAGCCTAAGTGTTTGGTTTGGTCTCAATTGGATCGGGTGATGATGTTCTAGTCTAGTGGTTTCCTGCTATCTAGTGAATTTCCCTCTAGTTAAGGAAGGGCCCTGTTTTAGTATATTTAGTTCTACCAATGGGCTCTGTTCTAGCATTATTGGTCAACAGACTTGTCTTCTTGTGAAGTAAATTACTTGGCATGTTATTTTATTTAGTAGCAGATTTCTCATTCTTCTCTGGAGGATTAAAAACCTCAACTTGCTTCTTAAGAACCTAATTCCATGGCTAACCTAATTCCATGGAAAAGGCATGCAAAATAATAGTTGCATGATGATAAGTTAACTTAGACTTTTTTTTGGGTGATTTGCTTGCTTCTCATGAAATAGAATATATTGTAACTCTGTGCTGATGTTAATTGCTTAGTTTATTTATTTATTTATTAGAGGTTAACTACTTCCAACTTGCATGTGTCAGATATATTGTTAACCGGAAGCAACACTTGTATTCTTGTAATGTCAATAGCGTCACTCATCTATTTCTGTCCTTCAGGATGTCACCTACTAGAGAACTAGCGACCTAGCATATCGAAGGCTCGTCTCAAAGGCGTGTGCGTCACTGGCTTTATTGTTTTGGCTCAGTCTTTTTGTCTTCGTCCAGCTCACTACCGTCATCGATGGTCACAAACATTAAAGGTGAGACCACCTGCCTTCTATTCCTGCCCTTGCTCTGGGCACGTGGTAAACGAGCCACGTCTATTTAGGTTTTGGGGAAATGATGCCTTGATGGCCCTGTCTATCATTTGACGGAAATCTGCAATGTGATGCATCTCATTCCACACTGTATCATTGTGTTTAGCTCTATAATTTTGTTTGCTTTAAGTGACTCAATTATTTGTGGACCTCACCTAGTTGTGGAAGTGTTGGATAAGGATAGGGAGCTTCGTTTTGTGGCTCAGCTCACACAGACGCAGGCCCCTCTCGCGGGTGCCCCTGCACCTTAGATGGCCACTTCTTCTTTGACTATGGCATAGGTAAGCTACTAAGTTTCTCTCCTTTGCTTTTTCTCATGCTTTGCGTGTCCACGGTCATCGAGCCGTGGTAAGGCTCATTATTGTGCTACAGTACACGAAGAACAATTTGTGGTTCTAAGATAATTCATTTTCCTGTGATTTTGGTCATATACACATCCATTTTTACAACGATTGCACTTGTTTTTTGTCAACGATAAGCGATAAATTTGGTGTGTCTGTCTCATGTTACTAGACAATAGACCCCACAACCCAAAATAACTAGACTGCAACCTTCATGTTCTTCAAAGATTGCTCTCTGCATATTTTCCTCGAAGACTTTGAGAGACTGAGCTCTAAACTGCACTTCCACATGGACATAGTAGTATTGTAAAATAAATTTAATTAACTCAATTATATGTTGACGAAGGACAAATCAGTTGTTGCAACACAGGAAGAGAACAGGAACCCTACTAGCAGTTTACCTGTCCATCTAGTAGCAGAACCTGAATGAGCATATACAAATCTTTTATTGCTCGTGTTTTCAAAACATGTACTCTGTCACTAGATGACTTGTGAAGAAAAAGAAATACACACAGGAATGAAAGTTACGAATGTCACTTGGTAGGTCTAATAGGCACTAATTTCGTATCTCAGAATTCTTCATTTTAATATCTTTAAACTAACTAAACTGCCGAATTAATATTTGCTGTTAAATGTTCTCACATCTTATATTTAATCCAAATCGTTTGTCTGTTCATGGGTGTTCAAAATAACAATTAGATGAATGATTCTGCAGTTCTAGTATGTAATAACATTCAAGAAGAGTTGTTATTCTATGATAATGAGTGCTTAATCCTGAGATATTATAGTGTGTATTTGTGTTATCCTGAGAAGAAACTCTGATTTTTTGATAATGATGCTTAATACTGCAGCATATATCTTTTGTGTGTGTTTGTAATCCTGATAACTTATCTATTTTCACCTATTTGTGTTTATAATCCTGATAATGGGCCATGTAATATTTGTTTTCAGTGAAGTGGTTCTACTTAGATTCAGTGCTGGAATCCCTGCGTGCCTCCGCATGCGTTGTTAGCCTTGGCCCCCACACCTCTGTAGTTAGTATCATTTGTGCGGTCTTATCCACTTTTAGGGTTGAAGGAGTCACCCTTTTGGCTGCCTGTTAGCAAGGCGCCCTTGATATCCTTGTAAAATATTGCCACACTGATTGGGACTTGGGAGCACCTAGTTGTTGATAGTTGATACTAGTGGGGACAGCTGATACACTCACCAATGCCATGTTGCTAACACTGTCCCTTTAGATTGGTTGGCTTGTTTTCACACCATCATATTTCACTGTTTTGGTTTGTTGATTATATATGTCATGACCTCCTATTTGTTATGTAATGTGGCTTGTGTTTTGCGGATCCGCTGATGATGATATTTAATATGTTTCTCAGGTATTTTACTTCATCTGTTGGTCAAGTGTCGAGCTATATACTCTAGAGAATGTCATGTGGTGTGAGCTAGGAGAACTTCACCAGCAAGTCTGTCAGTATGAGGCCTACTTCAACTGCAAAAGGGGCCCAATGGTGAGTGCCCTTCCGTCTTGCTGTCCTCGTCGGTGTGTGTTTGCAATCTTTTCTGAGAGGAAAACTGCGTTCTTTTTTTGGGCAAAAATTCATTTCACGGGATGAGGCTATGCCACAGGTTGGTTTGTAGTAGGTGCTTTTGGCTCTGTATGCCTGTCCCATGGTGTTTCTCTTGTGCTCCTTGATCTAGCGACTACTGTTGTGTTTGCTGTGTTTGCTGGATCAGGTATATAGCAAGACCATTAACAGCGTGTTTAGTTTCAGCGCAAATAGTAGGTTAATTAAGATTGTAGCAAAGGCAACGTGACTGGCCGTGATCTTGTAATGTCTTTCCACACATCGCTTTAGCTTCTATTGCAACATGCATGTGGAATGGAGGCAAAGGAACAATTTTGGAATGAAATGCATTCTCTGTTGTACATCTCCATCACCTTCCAAGCCAAGTTTGGGAATCGATGGGAATTGAAATTGAGTTCACAAAAATCACCTTATATATTGCTTCACAATAGTAGCTATTTTCAGTAGGTTAATTAAGAGTTTTAAGACTCCGCAGCAAGTGAAAAGTAATTGTGATCTGTTGCGTATATACTACTCGTGCATCATTGTATGGCTGCAGCTGCTGTTGCTAACATTGTCCCTGAAGAGTTGTCTTGCAAAAGAACTAGTTGGCTTGCTTCAGAGCATTGTAATTCAATGTGTTGGTTTGTTAATTATATTCAATATATTTTTCAGGCAATCCTTATGTAACATGACCTGTGATTTGTGGATTAGCTGATGAAGATATTTGATATTTTTCTCAGGTGTTTTACCGTAATTGCTAGATGATCATCAAGTCATATACTCTGGAGACCGCTAGGTGGTGTGCACGGGGGAGAACTTCAAAAGGCGCCCAACGGTGAGTGCCCTTCCGTCTCACTTCTCTATCTTATCTGAGGGGAAAAATGTGTTTCAGGGGATGGGGGTATGCCACAGGCTGTTCTGTATTAGGTGCTTTTGGCTCTGTTTGGCCGTGACATGGTGTTTCTCATGTGTTCCTTGATGTAACGACCATTAGTGTGTTTGCTGGATCAGGTATACATCAAGAGCATTAACAAGGTGTTTAGCTTCTTTGCGATCAGTAGGTTAATTAAGACTGTAGCCAAAGGCAAAGTGACCTACTGATATTGTCTTGTATGCCTGCACATCGCTGTGGCTTGTGTTGCCACAAGCATTGGGGAATGGAGGGAAATGAACTAATTGGGAATTGGAATGCATGCTCTGTTTTGCATCTCCATCACCTTCCAAGCTTAGTTTGGGAATAGAAATCACCTCGTTATGCCCTTGCAAGGCATATTTTGGATACATTTGCAAGGCATATTTTGGATACATTTGCATGGCATATTTTAGTGTTGAGATTCATCTTTTAGATGTTCATTGGCATGGCTGACATCTGTAATTTGAGTGCAGTGTTTATATTGGAGGGTGCATCTTTGCATCTCTTGGGCCGTTCCAGCAAGTGTTCTAAAGAGCCGAATAAGTTTAGATATTCTCGGTTCTTTTCTGTTTGCCCTAGTTAATCATCTCGATATGTGCTCCCAAAACAGGTATGAAGAGCATGGCAGTTCCTGTATCCAAGGGAAATTCTCTGCTACCCAAGCTTTGTGTCGCTGAAGGATGTACGTGAGCAATAGTTCGAGGCTAGCGACCAACCACCTTGTTATCTGAGGATGTTTCTTGTTGTCATGACTAAATTAGTTTTTGGGTGAGATGCTGCCGTATGGCAAGCGGGTCTGCTTGCACCATCCCTCACTCCGACGGCTCCCACCGTGCCCGTACGGTGGCCACTTCTTCTTTGACTCCCTCATAGGTAAGCCATTGGTCTCTCCTTCCTCATGTCTACTATGGGACTTGGATAAAAACTTGTTTGAATCACTTGAATTGAGCTCTTGATGCAATTGATATTTGGGTTGGTACTTGCCCCTGTAAAGTTTGTGGGCTCTGTTGTTATTTTGTTTTCTTTAGAGGGCATTGGTTAAGTTGTATTGATTTGCAAATGGAACGAAGCTCCTATTCAAAGAAATAGTAAAAAGAAGTCAAGTGTCAACTATGATGAGTTTCTTGGAAGTATTAAGATCACCCTATTGAAAGAAAGCTATTCTTTTTTTTAAGAAGGGTAGAAAAATTGCAAAAGTTACCTGTATCATCACTCATATTGTAGAAATAAAAGGGACTTGATGATGTGAAGATACTGTCTTAGTTTCATTCTATGTTACTCTTTGCAGGATTATGATGCTAAGCTTTCAGACTTTGTCCTAACAAGAGCTGGACCTATCCAAGAGGTAAAATGCATAAAATAAGGACTTGTAAATAGACCAGGGTTATTATTAGGACATTACTATCTTGAATCACTTCTTGTTTGCTGCCTTTCTTTCCAAATCCTGTAGTATAGATCATCAAAGTGAAACTCGTCTTTTATGGAATCATAATGCAAAATGAATTTAAAAGTCTTAAAACCCTCAAGATAAAGGCTACATTCTTATAATCCTGGACCCACATGTCTTTCTTTAATTACAGTAAGACGTTATCTCTCTTTTGACAGCAAGATTTGATTGGTGTCTTTGAGTTATATCATCACTAATTAAATTGCCTCCAGTTTCTGAAGATTATACCAATCAGGCTTGTTTGTCTGTGAACTGCAGTGTTCTTGCACCCTTGTTCTACTCTACTCTTGTTACTTGTTGATGAATATACTCCCAAAGTTCTTAGCTTGGTTCTATATCTCAGATTATCTTCACTCCTGATAATAATTACAGGTTGTTCGATCAAGGTTGCAAGTGCAGGGAGGACACTCCTAGCGGCGGTTGTACCTTGTGAGCTTCCCCTCTCTCCCCTCTACCCCAGTATCTGTTCTGGACAGAATTTGCAATTGCATAGGCAGGCACATGATGAATAAACATCACTGCTTGGTCGTTTAGTTTCTATGTGCATGCCTAAAATATATTGGATGTTCAATTTCTATGGATCTGCACCATTGTTTGGTTCAAGCATAAAACCCACACTACTCGCTTTGTTCAGTTAGCTGTGGTTAGTAAATGGCTCTACCGATTACCATAGACAGCAGCAAAAACACTAAATAAATTAGCCAGATATATGTACATAAAAATACTAGACGAATAACCATGTTTCCTCTTCGGTTGATCGATTGATTTTACACAATACTTGTTTGGGATCTTGTCTACCACCCTTGCGCGATGCTGGGCCTCCAACATGAGTGGTTGATGATAAAATCTTTCCCTCAACACTCATTAGGAAAATGCAATGGGCTGGGTTTGGCTTTCAGGCTTTGCAGAATTAACCTCCTTCTGATCATATGGGTCATTCCTATACTGTTTTTCTTCATAATATGGTGCATTCATAGCTTACCTGTAGTTGGGCCAGTTTCCGGTGACTTACCTGTGTTGCAACCCAGGAAAAGTACGGGAGCCTCATCTATCATGACACACAGATGTGGTAGCAGAACCGGAATGAGCAGACACAATTAAAACATGTACTATTGTCATTAGATGACCAGTGAAGGAGAAGAAATACACACAAGAATGTGCAAGTCATGAATTTTTTATCCGGTTTGATTCTGAGATTCGTGCACTGTAATCTGTAGAGGAGCAAATACATCCATCATTTAGTTTGACTTGTTGCAAGGTCGAACACTTGTAGTCATACGGATAATTTATTCTGTATATATAGAAGTTCTTGTTGATTTTATTTGAAATAGAAAACTTTACTTAGATTCTTCCAGGGACATTTGTTGGTTGTAAAGCCATTTTGAAACATATTATTGTGATAATGATGTTTAACTCCCTCACCGGACAAAAGTTTCTGAGGTTCCTCTGCACCGTGCACAACCCCTGAACCTTTTCCTTGTGTAGAGGTAGATGGTATTTGACTATCAGATCTGTTTGTAGTTCAGGCATTCTTCTTATGTTGACCATCGGGCATCATTGCATTTTGTGACCTTTCATGCCTACGCTCTAGCTTTTTTACAAACACTATGATCTTTTGTTGTCGAGGGATCTGCATGCTGATTTCCTGTAAGCGATCCAAGGACTACTTATGCTCCAGTTATTGTTTTAGAGCTGGCATTGGGTTGTTCTTTCTACCAAGACCCCTAGCATGATCAATCTAATTGAGTGGTTGATAACCTTGAGTGTAGGCTTGCTAAAGTGTATGATATTCAAGTATATAAACACTGTCAAACTCTTAGTTTGTCAAAGTCCACTTAAACCTGTAGGTTTTCTAAGTGTGCTCCATTGTGGTAGTTTCAAATTTTCTTAAAATGAAATATCATTCATACCTTGGCCTCTTTCGAACTGTTCTACTTTTCACGTGGAACTGTTCTCTTTGCCTCTTAAGGTGCTACATCCATCAAACCTTGGCCTCTTGTCAAAGTCCACTTAATGTAGCAGTTCATTCTTCTGCATATTTCCCTGTGGTGATGGTCCCATCGAGCAAATGGTTTAGTGTTTGGACCTGTGGTGGTGGTCTTCCGGCCACCACAATCAGTTTGATCGCTTCCGGGATGTCCATTTCGATCGAGCTATTGTTGTTTAAATGAAATTTGTCTGGGAGTGGTACTTATATGTCCCAGAATTATAATTTTGTTTGTGTTTGTTACTTCTGCCTGTAGAATTTGCCTTGCCAAGAAGTCGAGAGGCACAACAAACTAGAGGTGGAGCTTAAGGATGCCAATTCTTTCACCTTGATATTGTTATTCAAATTCTTATATGCTTCGATTAGTTCCTTCTGTAAGTATTTCGGTTCATACCAGTAGAACCTAGTGCACTGGTGTTTCATGAGGAAACTGGATTCTGCACATTATAGTTGAAAATCGAATTGACGAAACATTTTCTTCTGCAAAGAGAATGGCCTTCTGCC
>NC_041389.1:708783544-708787550 GCF_002162155.2 Triticum dicoccoides | reverse complement strand
GTCCCTTTTGTGTATCTGTGTGCTCTGATGGATATCTTGCTACTTGATGAAACCTATCATGCTAGAGCCATGCTGGAGTTATCTCGAGTTAATTCATAAGATGTTAATTTCAATTATAGCTCAGAAATCTTTATTTTACTATCCTTTACACTAACTAAACATGCCGAATAGCAATAGCAAGAAATACGGAATGCTCTAATTTGGTGGTGAGGTCGGATAACAGTACGGTGGTGGACGCTCTAAACTGCAACGAAGGTTACTTCGAGCATTGTATTAGAGTCAAATTGTGTAGCTCATGAGTTGGCTAGATGGGGACGTGCGAATAACCCATCTCTTTGGGTTGATGCCCGGCCTGAGATCATCGTGGAACTGTTAGTGGACGATCTAATTATTATTTGTTAATAAAGTAAGCCTTCCTGTCAAAACAAAAACTGAACATGCCGAATTAATATTTGCTGTTATATTTTCTCACATCTTATAATCCAAATCATTGTGTCTGGTTCATGGGTGTTGAAGATAACAAGATGAATGATTATGCAGTTCTAGCATGTAATAATGTTCAAGCTGAGTGATTCTATGATAATGAGTGCTTAATGCTGAGATATCAGTGTGTATTTATGTTATCCACTTGAACAGTACCCACTTGAACAAGGCAAGAACAATAGGTCTTTTAGTTACAAAGTAAATCTGCTTAGTTAGGAAAAGAAAACAGTTTATAGGTAGATAAATAAATATATAGCCGTGGTTAGGGAAGTTGTGATTATATGCTTCAGCATCAGTTCGTTTCTTGCCTTTAATTGGGACACCACTTGACCCATATCAATTAAGCATTGAATACACTTTCCTATAGTGTTTGCATTGACTTGTTTGAACCACTTGCATCGAGCTCCTGACCCAATTATTTCTTTGAGTTGCTTCTGGAAACATGTAAATATACTTTGTGTCATTCTTTCTTAATCTTGTGGATTCCCTTCTCAACATGCCTAGTGTTCTGCAGGTGCTCCCAGACCTCTAGCTCGTTGTCAAGGGCTGTGATGGAGGTGCTGGAGTTTATCTCCTTCTCCACAATCGCTCATGCGACGGAGAGGAGGCCGCAACCACTTCTTCTATTCTCGGGGGATGACACGGCCATGAGGAGAGAGCTGGATACTGCTCGCTCCTCCCGTCCTGTTAGTGTCAACGCCTTCAAGGTCCCCTCTCCTTCTCTCACCCCTCTTCTCTTCCCTCCTCGTGATTTGCTCTTCTTTCCTACTTCGGCTTCCTCACACGGATGCATAAGTGAAGGACGTTTAGTGGTTGCGGAGGAGAACATCACCAGGGCGTCTGTTGGCCTACGCCTGCTCCAACTCCTCTCTGGTGGCTGCTTCTTCGACTCCTGCATAAGATGCTGGTTCTTCTCCTCTGCTCCCTCTCATTTTCTGTGTGTCCACGGCCATCGATCCATTGTAAACTTAATTACTGTGCAACAGCACACGAAGAACAATTTGTGGTTCCAAGATAATTAATTTTTGCTGTGATTGTGATCATATACTGATCAGTTTTTACAATGACTGCATTTGTTTTGTATCAGCAATAAGCGATAAATTTGGTGTGTAACTAGACTGTAGACCTCACTGCTATCACCCCAAATGACTGGACTGCAAACTTCATGTTCTTCAAAGATTGCTCTCTGCATTTTTTCCTCGAAGATTTTGAGATTGAGATCTAAACTGCACTTCTGCATGGTCATAGTCGTATTGCAAAATAAATTGAAGTAACTCAATTATATGTTGACGAAGGACAAATCACTTGTTGCAAGCGAGGAAGAGAACGGGAGCCCTACTAGTTGTTTACTTGTTCATCTAGCATGATACATAGATAAGGTAGCAGAACTGGAACACACAAATCTTTTGTTACTCGTGTTTTTAAAACATGTACTTTGTCACTAGATGAACAGCGAAGGAGAAGAAATACACACAGGAATGTGCAAGTCATGAATGTCACTCGGTAGGTCTAATAGGCACTAATTTCGTATCACAAAATTATTTATTTTAATATCGTTTAAACTAACCAAACCTTCCAAATCTCAATATTTGATGTTAAATATTCTCACATCTTATATTTAATCAAAATCATTGCGTCTATTCATGGGTGTTGCATGTAACAACAAGATAAATGATTATGTAGTTCTAGTATGTAATAACGTTGTTCAAGCGGAGTTATTCTATGATAATGAGTGCTTAATCCTGAGATATTATAGTGTGTATTTGTGTTATCCTGAGATGGCACACTGGTTTTTTGATAATGATGCATAATCCTGCAGCATATATCTTTTGTGTGTCTTTGTAATCCTGATAACTATCAGTAAGAATTTCTGTTATGTATTTTCATCTATTTGTGTCTGTAATCCTGATAACGGGCCACGTAACATGTGTTTTCAGTGAAGCAGTTCTTCCTAGATTCAGTGATGGAATCCACGCGCCCCTCCGCATGCGTCGCTGCCTCCACACCTATGTAGTTAGTATTATTTGTGTGGTCTGGTCTACTTTTAGGGTTGAACTAGTCGCCCTTTTTTGGCTGTCTGTTAGCGAGGCGCCCTTGGTATCCTTGTAAAAATATTGCCACCCTGATTGGCACTTGGGAGCACCTAGTTGTTGATAGTTTTGATACTAGTAGTGCTAGCTGATGCACTCACAGATGCCCATGTTGCTAACACTGTCCCTTCAGATTGGTTGGCTTGTTTCACAACATCATAGTTCACTGTGTGGTTTGTTAATTATATATGTCATGACCTCCTATTCTTTATTTAATGTGACCTGTGTTTTGTGGATCAGCTGCTGAGGATATTTAATATGTTTGTCAGGTATTTTACTGTAACTTCTAGATGAGTGTCGAGCCATATACTCCAGAGAGCGCCATGTGGTGTGCGTGGGGGAGAACTCACCAGCAAGTATGTCAGTGTGAGGTCTACTTCAACTGCAAACGGCGCTTAACGGTGAGTGCCCTTCTGTCTTGCTTGCCGTCATCGATGGTGTGTGTTTGCAGTCTTTTCTGAGAGGAAAACTGCATTCTTTTTTAGAGCTAAAATGCATTTCAGGTGACGAGGATGTGCCATAGGTTAGTCTGTAGTAGGTAATTTTGGCTCTGTATGGTTGTGACATGGTGTTTCTCTTGTGTTCCTTGTTCTAGCTTCTATAGCTACAAGCATGTGGAATGAAGGGAAAGGAACAATTTTGGAATGAAATGCTTGTTGTGTTGTACATATCCATCACCTTCCAAGCTCAGTTTGGGAATTGAAATTGAGTGTAACGCCCCAGATATACTTTCCATATTTGTATCCAACTCTTGCCGTCTCCGGCGCTAAGTTATATTTATTTCTCGGGTTTGGGTCTGTGTCTCCGTGTGTTGTTTTTTTCTTTTTCGTGCATCTCTTATCATGTCATCACGTGCATTGCATTTGCATACATGTTCATCTCATGCATTCGAGCATTTTCCCCGTTGTCCGTTTTGCATTCCGGCGCTTCGTTCTCCTCCGGTGGTCATTTCTAGTCTTCTTTCGTGTGTGGGGTTTAAACATTTCCGGATTGGACCGAGACTTGCCAAGCGGCCTTGGTTTACTACCGGTAGATCGCCTGTCAAGTTTCGGGTCATTTGGACTTCGTTTGATACTCCAACGGTTAACCGAGGGACCGGAAAAACCTCGTGTGTGTTGCAGCCCAACACCCCCTAAATTTTGCCCAAAACCCACCAAACTCTACTCCATGTCCTAAAGCGTTCGATCACGATCGTGTGGGCGAAAACCGCACCTCATTTGGACTCTCCTAGTTCCCTCTATGCCTATTTATACCCCCTCCATTCGGATCTCTTCTTCCCCCGTCTGAAACCCTAGTTCAAAAAAAAAACATCCTCCGCCGCCGACGGACACGTCCACTCCAGCGCCGGACGCGTCCGCCGCCGCCCGCCTCCGCCACTCAGGCGCTGCCACGTGGCGCCGCTCCTCTTCCCCGCCACCGGCCCGGGAGGCCCA
>NC_041389.1:708765387-708783084 GCF_002162155.2 Triticum dicoccoides | reverse complement strand
CGCCCTCGCCCGCTACTCTGGCGGCCGACTCCGGTCGGCCCGGCCTCCTCCAACCTCCCCGGCGCCGCCTCGCGTCTCCCTCCGGTGAGCTCCGGCGAGAGCCCGGCGGACCTCGAATCCCGCGCCGGCGTGAACAGTGTTTTGGATCCAGATCTGGATCTCAGGTTGACTTCTCTCCCCCGAAACCCTAATTTTCGTGCTATCTTTGACTGCTTGTATCTCCGCATTCGTAGCTCCGTTTTGGGCATATGGTATATCAAAATCTTCGCCTCGACATGTACATCATTTCATTCCATTGCATCATTTGCATTTGAGGTCATCTTGATACCCAAAATGCTGTTAGAAGGAGGCTTCGTGAGTTAAATTGCAGATCCGTTAGTTCATCATGCACTTTTGTCATTTTTGCCATGTTTAATTCGTGCATGATATGCCTGTGCCCCTTTGGGATGAATTGTTAAGCATTTTGTCTTCTTTCCAGAGGTGCCACCCATGTATTTTTAGGATGTGTGTGTTGTCTTGTGCAAGCTTGCGAAGAGAGGTACCTGAGATTGCAGATTTCAGGGACTTAGTGATTTTCACTAAGTCTGGGATATTTTAGTTCATGATGCTATATGTCCAGTTTGTTTCCTAGTGATCCGTGCCTCTTTTGAGGATGATCAGTAAGGGGAGTTTTGATATTTATGTTATGCTCTTTCCATCCATGTCTTTGTTTGCATATGTGGAGTGCTCTAGGTTGACTCAATCGAGCTCAACTTTTGCTTCGTTGTTAATCTGGGCAGATCGTCAACTTGTTTGCGATTTTGCCGATGCTACCGTTAGTGTTCCATGCATGCTATGCCTTCGTTCTTGCCATGTGTAGCTAGCACTTTGTGCCTTCTTGCTGGTTATATGCTTTCCTTGCCATGACTTGCACCGTAGTGAGTTCATCGAGCTCGTTTACATGCCTTCGTGAGTTAAATTTCAGCATGTCTCAGTTTTCACTAAGTCTGAAAACTGATTGTGTTCGAGCTATGTTCGTGAGCTCGGTAGAGTATTTTGTGAACCCTTTTGGCCCCAGGTCACTTTGGGTGTTTTATTAAGCTTGTTGAGTAGCTCCATGCCATGTTCTTACTTGTCATGTTCAGGTTTTCTATCATGTTGTTTTGCTGCTCCGAAGAGAGCATCGTGATCTGAAATTTCAGACTAGTGTTAATTTCACTGTCTGAAATCTGTTTTGCATTTGCGTTTTAGCCATGCTTGTTTGAACCTCTTAATGGATGAATTTGCCTATGGCTCAGTGCTAGTGTTTTGTCAACCATCTTGTGTACATCACTGCCATGTATTTTGTTTTTATGTTTGGTGGCTGTAGCATGTTCATTTCGTTGCATTTAGATGCCTACTTGCTGCAAATCGCAGACCGGTGTCGTATCTTAAAACGCTTGCCATTTCCAAACCGTAGCTCCGATTCCAATGATCTTTATATTGTTTTCAAGCGATTTCATCCCCTCTATCCAGTGGCACACTTGGTTTTCCAAGTTGATGCCAGGTTCATGCATTTCCTGTCATATCTTGCCTTTTGCATCCCGCATCGCATCCCGCATAGCATATCGTCATTTCATCATATTGCTTGGTCTTGCCCGTGGTTGATTGCATCCTTGTTGCTTGTTTGTCTTGTGGGTAGAGCCGGGAGACGAGTTCGCTACCGAGGAGCCCGTTGAGGTTGCTTGCGAGGATCCAGTCAACTCTGACAACTGTGCAGGCAAGATGATCATACCCTCGAAATCACTACTATCTTTGCTATGCTAGATTGCTCGCTCTTTTGCTTGCCACTGCTACGATGCCTACCATTTGCTTGTCAGCCTCCCAATTGCCATGTTGAACCTCTAACCCACCATTGTCCTAGCAAACCGTTGATTGGCTATGTTACCGCTTTGCTTAGCCCTTCTTATAGCGTTGTTAGTTGCAGGTGAAGATTGGAGCCGTTCCTTGTTGGAACATTTATTTTACTTGTTGGGATATCATTATATTGCTATGTTATCTTAATGCATCTATATACTTGGTAAAGGGTGGAAGGCTCGGCCTCTCGCCTAGTGTTTTGTTCCACTCTTGCCGCCCTAGTTTCCGTCATATCGGCGTTATGTTCCTAGATTGTTGCGTCCCTTACGCGGTTGGGCTATAATGGGAACCCCTTGATAGTTTGCCTTGATTAAAGCTTTTCCAGCAATGCCCAACATTGGTTTTACCATTTGCCACCTAGCCTCTTTTCCCTTGGGTTTCCGGAGCCCGAGGGTCATCATATTTTAGCCCCCCTTGGGCCAGTGCTCCCTCTGAGTGTTGGTCCGAACTGAGCTGCCTGCGGGGCCACCTCGGGGAAACTTGAGGGTTGGTTTTACTCGTAGCTAGTCTCATCTGAGTGTGCCCTGAGAAAGAGATATGTGCAGCTCCTATCGGGATTTGTCGGCACATTCGGGCGGTGTTGCTGGACTTGTTTTAACCTGTCGAATCATCTTGTTGTACCGAGATACCGAGTCTGATCGGTGTGTCTTGGGTGGAGGTCTATTCCTTCGTTGACCGTGAGAGCTTGTTATGGGCTAAGTTGGGACCCCCCTGCAGGGATTGAACTTTCGAAAGCCGTGCCCGCGGTTATGGGCAGATGGGAATTTGTTAATGTCCGGTTGTAGATTACTTGAATTAAACTTAATTAAAATGAATCAACCGTGTGTGTTACCGTGATGGCCCCTTCTCGGCGGAGTCCGGGAAGTGGACACGGTGTTGGAGTTATGCTTGCGCAGGATGTTCCTTTAGCTTCTCGCTCGTGCTTCGCCTTCTCTTCTCGCTCTCTTTTGCGTATAAGTTAGCCACCACATATGCTAGTCGCTTGCTGCAGCTCCACATATATTTGCCTTATCCATTCCTATGAGCTTAAATAGTTTTGATCGCGTGGGTGTGAGATTGCTGAGTCCCTGTGACTCACAGATACTACAACTCCAGATGCAGGTCCAGGTGTTTCTGCTCCAGTTGACGATTACGAGCTCAAGTGGGAGTTCGATGAGGACTCTCAGCGATACTACGTGTCTTTTCCGAATGATCAGTAGTGGTGCCTAGTTGGGGTAATCGATTCAGGGCCTTGTCGCATGTTGGGGGTCTTTTCTATTTTGGCACCGTAGGCGGGCCATGAGTGATTTGTATGATGGATGTTATTTATGTACTCTGATGTGACGTGGCGAGTGTAAGCCAACTATGTTATCTCCCCCTTTTATTATATATTACATGGGATGTTGTAATGATTGCCTGACTTGCGACATTGCTTTCAATGCGGTTATGCCTCTAAGTCGTGCCTCGACACGTGGGAGCTATAGCCGCATCGAGGGCGTTACAAGTTGGTAATCAGAGCCATCCCCGACCTTAGGAGCCCCCATTGCTTGATCGTTTTTAGCAGCCGAGTTGTGTCTAGAAAAATGTTTTGAGTCCTTAGGAATTATATATCGGAGAGCTTAGGAATTCTTTTTACTTCCCAGTCTCCTCATCTCTCTGGTAAGGCATCCTGACGTAGAGTTTTGACCCTTCTTTTCTCAAATTTCACAAAACAAATTTTAGGATCACGCGAGTATCTTGGTTTTGTTCCGATGGTTTTGTGACGAGAGCATTGTTCTTGGTGCCTCCTGTCTTTAGGGGTTGTGGCAGTGTCCCGGGGAGTTGAGCTCCGAGGTGTTGTCGTCACAATTTTATCGTTGCAATTCTGGTATACTTGAGATATGTTCGCCGACATCGGAAATCTCTTTTATGCAGTTCGTTGGTGAGATAACCTCGACGCCACCCAGTACTGGGGCGGGAGTTCGGGAGTATCGTCATAACTTGTATAACGGATGCTTTTCGAAGGTTGAGGTAGATGGTTTTCGAAGTTTTCCTGGTTATGTGTTGAAGGATGGATACAGCTGGATGTAGGATTTGCTAGTTTGGGTGAGATATTGTGCTTCCCCTGTATCCCCAACACCTGATTGCATAACCGGAAAGGTTCGGGAGTTTCATAGGTGGGAATTCTAGTAGCTCTAGTTCTTCTTCCACGGATATTGGTTTGAGATTGGGATTTCTTACCGATTATTCGTTCTTGATCCGTACCTTGTTGATTTATTTCTCTACCTTAATTCTTCGTGGCTTCTCATTTATGGATATGTGACCATTTGAAGAGAAATGCATTCGTTCATTTTGTTCGGATGTGAAAACTATATGTTGCAATTTTCATTCCGTTGGATTCAGCTTCTATAGTGTTGTCTATCAATGTGCTAATGGTGGTCAACCTGTTCAGGATGGCTCCTCCAACGCACACGACTCCGAATCCTGATCCGCCTCCACCTCCGCCTCCTCCGGAAGCATGGCAAGCTGTGATGGCCGCTACTAATGCAAACACACAGTTGATCATGCAAATTCTCCAAGAGCGCAATCAAGGCAGTCAAGGGAATCAAGGCCATAATCAGCACCACTTTGCTACACTGAACCAGTTCCTTGCTAATGGCCCAAAGACGTTCAGCAGTTGTGTTGAGGCTACCGATGCTGACGATTGGCTAGTGGATCTGGGCAAGCATTTTGAATGCAGCAACGTCAGGCCTGAAGATTTCGTCAAGTTCACTTCTTTCCAGCTCAAAGATCAGGCTGCAGAGTGGTTCCAGCAGTACAAGGATTCTAGAGGTGGACGTCTGATCACTTGGGACGATTTCCGTCAAGATTTCCGCGCTCATCACATCCCTCAAAGTGTGGTTGAGAGTAAGCGTCAGGAATTCCGCAATCTGAAGCAAGGCTCTTTGTCTGTCTATGACTACAACAAGTTGTTCCAGAAGCTCGCCCGTTTTGCCAAGCAGGATGTTCCTGATGAGAAGAGCATGATCTATCAGTTCAGGGGTGGTCTTCGTGAGGAAATTCAGCTCGCTCTTGTCCTCTTTGAGCCGTTGAGATACGATGAGTTCTACAACATGGCACTGAAGCAAGAGGCTGCTCAGATGAGGTGTGATGCTTCCAGGAAGCGTGCCAGAGATATTACTCCGTCTTCTTCTACTCAAGTGGTCAAGCAGCAGAAGTATTGGCTTCCTCCTCCTCCGTTCCGTCAGCCGTATCAGCAGAAGAGCAAAGGTGGCAGTGGTTTCTCCCACCCACCCAACCCAGGCTTTCAGAACAAGGCTTCGTCTCAAGCTCCAAGACCGAGTGCTCCGTATCACCGTCCGCTTTCAGAGGTCACGTGCAACAAGTGCCAACAGAAGGGTCACTATGCCAACAAGTGTAGCAACCAGAGGCGTCTTCCTCCTCCTCCTCCTGTCAGATCGGCAAGTACAGCTGTGGTCAAGCATAATCCCAAGCACGCCAAGCTCAATTTGATGAATGCAGCCCAGGCAGAGGACTCGTCAGATGTGATCATGGGTAACCTTTCTGTTAATGATATTCCTGCAAAAGTTCTTTTTGACTCTGGTGCATCGCATTCCTTCATGTCTTTTCCATTTGCATCGGAGAACAATTTTAGCACTAAGGCATTACCTAGAGCTATGCAAGTCGTCTCTCCAGCTAAGCGACTGAGTTCCAGTATGGAGGTGCCGGATATTTCAATCTTGATGGGTGATTTCAAGTTTCTTGCTTCTCCAATGGTTCTTGGCAACTCGGATATCGATCTTATTCTCGGGATGGACTGGCTCTCTAAGCATAAAGCTCAGCTTGATTGTGCAGCCAGGCAGATTCAACTGACTCATTCGTCTGAGGATGTCATTGTCTTTGCCGCTCGGGATAATACCATCCGGTTGTTTTCTCTCAATGAGAAGGGTGAATTGGATGCTATTTCGCAGATTCCGGTTGTTTGTGAGTATCAAGACGTTTTTCCAGAAGAACTTCCAGGGATGCCTCCAAACCGGCCGGTTGAATTTGTTATTGAACTTGAGCCCGGTACGGAACCTGTGTGCAAACGTCCCTACAAGCTCGGCCCCGAAGAGTTGAAGGAGTTGAAGAAACAACTCGATGAGCTGTTGGGTTTCGTAGTAATTTCAAAAATTTTCCTACGCACACGCAAGATCATGTGATGCATAGCAACGAGGGGAGAGTGTTGTCTACGTACCCAACGCAGACCGACTGCGGAAGCGATGACACGACGTAGAGGAAGTAGTCGTACGTCTTCACGATCCAACCGATCAAGCACCGAAACTACGGCACCTCCGAGTTCGAGCACACGTTCAGCTCGATGACGATCCCCGGACTCCGATCCAGCAAAGTGTCGGGGAAGAGTTCCGTCAGCACGACGGCGTGGTGACGATTTTGATGAACTACAGCAGCAGGGCTTCGCCTAAACTCCGCTACAGTATTATCGAGGTATATGGTGGCAGGGGGCACCGCACACGGCTAAGGAATAGATCACGTGGATCAACTTGTGTCAACTTGTGTGTTTAGAGGTGCCCCTGCCTCCGTATATAAAGGATGGAGGAGGAGGAGGCCGGCCAAGGCAAAGGTGCGGCCAGGATAGGGAGTCCTACTAGGACTCCAAGTCCTAGTAGGAGTCCACCAAGAGGGGAGGAAGGGAGAAGGAATAGGAGGAGAAGGAGAGGTGGCCGGCCCCCTTTTCCCTAGTCCAATTCGGACTAGAGGGGAGGTGGGGCGCAGCCTTTTTCTCCTCTTCCCACTAAAGCCTATCAAGGCCCAATACTCTTCCCCGTATTCCCGTAACCCCCCGGTACTCCGAAAAATACCCGAATCACTCGGAACCTTTCCGAACTCCGAATATAGTCGTCCAATATATCGATCTTTACGTCTCGACCATTTCGAGACTCCTCGTCATGTCCCCGATCTCATCCGGGACTCCGAACTCCTTCGGTACATCAAAACTCATAAACTCATAATATAACTGTCATCGAAACCTTAAGCGTGCGGACCCTACGGGTTCGAGAACAATGTAGACATGACCAAGACACGTTTCCGGTCAATAACCAATAGCGGGACCTGGATGCCCATATTGGCTCCTACATATTCTACGAAGATCTTTATCGGTCAGACCGCATAACGACATACGTTGTTCCCTTTGTCATCGGTATGTTACTTGCCCGAGATTTGATCGTCGGTATCCAATACCTAGTTCAATCTCGTTACCGGCAAGTCTCTTTACTCGTTCCGTAATACATCATCTCACAACTAACATATTAGTTGCAGTGCTTGCAAGGCTTATGTGATGTGCATTACCGAGAGGGCCCAGAGATATCTCTCCGACAATCAGAGTGACAAATCCTAATCTCGAAATACGCCAACCCAACATCTACCTTTGGAGACACCTGTAATGCTCCTTTATAATCACCCAGTTACGTTGTGACGTTTGGTAGCACCCAAAGTGTTCCTCCGGCAAACGGGAGTTGCATAATCTCATAGTCATAGGAACATGTATAAGTCATGAAGAAAGCAATAGCAACATACTAAACGATCAGGTGCTAAGCTAATGGAATGGGTCATGTCAATCAGATCATTCAACTAATGATGTGACCTCGTTAATCAAATAACAACTCATTGTTCATGGTCAGGAAACATAACCATCTTTGATTAACGAGCTAGTCAAGTAGAGGCATACTAGTGACACTCTGTTTGTCTATGTATTCACACATGTATTATGTTTCCGGTTAATACAATTCTAGCATGAATAATAAACATTTATCATGATATAAGGAAATAAATAATAACTTTATTATTGCCTCTAGGCCATATTTCCTTCAGTCTCCCACTTGCACTAGAGTCAATAATCTAGTTCACATCGCCATGTGATTTAACAGCAATAGTTCACATCACCATGTGATTAACACCCATAGTTCACATCGCTATGTGACCAACACCCAAAGGGTTTACTAGATTCAGTAATCTAGTTCACATCGCTATGTGATTAACACCCAAGGAGTACTAAGGTGTGATCATGTTTTGCTTGTGAGAAAATCTTAGTCAACGGGTATGTCATATACAGATCCGTAAGTATTTTGCGAATTCTATGTCTACAATGCTCTGCACGGAGCTACTCTAGCTAATTGCTCCCACTTTCAATATGTATCTAGATCAAGACTTAGAGTCATCTAGATTAGTGTCAAACTTGCATCGGCGTAACCTTTTACGACGAACCTTTTTCCATAATCGAGAAACATATCCTTATTCCACTAAGGACAATTTTGACCGCTTCTCCAGTGATCTACTCCTAGATCACTATTGTACTCCCTTGCCAAACTCAGTGGTATGGCATACAATAGATCTGGTATACAGCATGGCATACTTTATAGAACCTATGACTGAGGCATAGGGAATGACTTTTATTCTCTTTCTATTTTCTGCCGTGGTCGGGCTTTGAGTCTTACTCAACTTAACACCTTGCAACACAGGCAAGAACTCCTTCTTTGACTGTTCCATTTTGAACTATTTCAAAAATTTATCAAGGTATGTATTCATTGAAAAAATCTTATCAAGCGTCTTCATCTATCTATATAGATCTTGATGCTCAATGTGTAAGCAGCTTCACCAAGGTCTTTCTTTGAAAAACTTTTATTCAAGTATCCTTTCATGCTTTGCAGAATAATTCTACATTATTTCCGATCAACAATATGTCATTCACATATACTTATCAGAAATGTTGTAGTGCTCCCACTCACTTTCTTGTAAATACAGGCTTCACTGTAAGTCTGTACAATAACTATATGCTTTGATCAACTTATCAAAGCGTATATTCCAACTCCGAGATTCTTGCACCAGTCCATAAATGGATCGCTGGAGCTTGCACACTTTGTTAGCTCCCTTTGGATCGACAAAACCTTCTGGTTGCATCATATACAACTCTTCTTCCAGGAATCCATTCAGGAATGCAGTTTTGACATCCATTTGCCAAATTTCATAATCATAAAATGCGGCAATTGCTAACATGATTCGGACGGACTTAAGCATCGCTACGGGTGAGAAGGTCTCATCGTAGTCAATTCCTTGAACTTGCCGAAAACCTTTTGCGACAAGTCGAGCTTTGTAGACAGTAACATTACCATCAGCGTCAGTCTTCTTCTTAAAGATCCATTTATTCTCAATCGCTTGCCGATCATCGGGCAAGTCAACCAAAGTCCATACTTTGTTCTCTTACATGGATCCCATCTCAGATTTCATGGCTTCTAGCCACTTTGCGGAATCTGGGCTCACCATCGCTTCTTCATAGTTCGTAGGTTCATCATGATCTAGTAGCATGACCTCCAGAACAGGATTACCGTACCACTCTGGTGCGGATCTTACTCTGGTTGATCTACGAAGTTCAGTAGTATCTTGATCTGAAGTTTCATGATCATTATCATTGGCTTCCTCACTAACTGGTGTAGGTGTCACTGAAACATTTTTCTGTGATGAACTACTTTCCAGTAAGGGAGCAGGTACAGTTACCTCGTCAAGTTCTACTTTCCTCCCACTCACTTCTTTCGAGAGAAACTCCTTCTCTAGAAATGATCCATTCTTAGCAACAAATGTTTTGCCTTCGGATCTGTGATAGAAGGTGTACCCAACAGTTTCCTTTGGGTATCCTATGAATACACATTTCTCCGATTTGGGTTCGAGCTTATCAGGTTGAAGCTTTTTCACATAAGCATCGCAGCCCCAAACTTTAAGAAACGACAACTTTGGTTTCTTGCCAAACCATAGTTCATAAGGCGTCGTCTCAACGGATTTTGATGGTGCCCTATTTAACGTGAATGCGGCCGTCTCTAAAGCATATCCCCAAAATGATAGCGGTAAATCTGTAAGAGACATCATAGATCGCACCATATCTAGTAAAGTACGATTACGACGTTCGGACACACCATTACGCTGTGGTGTTCCGGGTGGCGTGAGTTGCGAAACTATTCCACAATTTTTCAAATGTACACCAAACTCGTAACTCAAATATTCTCCTCCACGATCAGATCGTAGAAACTTTATTTTCTTGTTACGATGATTTTCAACTTCACTCTGAAATTCTTTGTGAAGGAAATATGCCCTAGAGGCAATAATAAAGTTATTATTTATTTCCTTATAATCATGATAAATGTTTATTATTCATGCTAGAATTGTATTTTCCGGAAACATAATACATGTGTGAATACATAGACAAACAGAGTGTCACTAGTATGCCTCTACTTGACTAGCTCGTTAATCAAAGATGGTTATGTTTCCTAACCATGAACAATGAGTTGTTATTTGATTAACGAGGTCACATCATTAGTAGAATGATCTGATTGACATGACCCATTCCATTAGCTTAGCACCTGATCGTTTAGTATGTTGCTATTGCTTTCTTCATGACTTATACATGTTCCTACGACTATGAGATTATGCAACTCCCGTTTACCGGAGGAACACTTTGGGTACTACCAAACGTCACAACGTAAATGGGTGATTATAAAGGAGTACTACAGGTGTCTCCAATGGTCGATGTTGGGTTGGCGTATTTCGAGATTTGGATTTGTCACTCCGATTGTCGGAGAGGTATCTCTGGGCCCTCTCGGTAATACACATCACATAAGCCTTGCAAGCATTACAACTAATATGTTAGTTGTGAGATGATGTATTACGGAACGAGTAAAGAGACTTGCCGTTAACGAGATTGAACTAGGTATTGGATACCGACGATCGAATCTCGGGCAAGTAACATACCGATGACAATTATATTATGAGTTTATGCATTTTGATGTACCGAAGGTTGTTCGGAGTCCCGGATGTGATCACGGACATGACGAGGAGTCTCGAAATGGTCTAGACGTAAAGATTGATATATTGGAAGCCTATGTTTGGACATCGGAAGTGTTCCGGGTGAAATCGGGATTTTACCGGGTTACCGGGAGGTTACCGGAACCCCCCGGGAGCCATATGGGCCATCATGGGCCTTAGTGGAAAGGAGAAAGGGGCAGCCCAAGGTGGCTGCGCCTCTTTCCCCTCCCCTAGTCCTATTAGGACTAGGAGAAGGTGGCCGGCCCCCCTCTCTCCCTTCCCCTCCGAGGAATCCTAGTTGGACTAGGATTGGGGGGAGGAATCCTACTCCCAGAGGGAGTAGGACTCTCCTGCGCCTCCCTCTTTGGCCGGCCAGCCTCCCCTCCTCTCCTCCTTTATATACGGAGGCAGGGGCACCTCTAAACCCACAAGTTGACACAAGTTGATCCACGTGATCGATTCCTTAGCCGTGTGCGGTGCCCCCTGCCACCATATTCCTCGATAATACTGTAGCGGAGTTTAGGCGAAGCCCTGCTGCTGTAGTTCATCAAGATCGTCACCACGCCGTCGTGCTGACGAAACTCTTCCCCGACACTTTGCTGGATCGGAGTCCGGGGATCGTCATCGAGCTGAACGTGTGCTCGAACTCGGAGGTGCCGTAGTTTCGGTGCTTGATCGGTTGGATCGTGAAGACGTACGACTACTTCCTCTACGTCGTGTCATTGCTTCCGCAGTCGGTCTGCGTTGGGTACGTAGACAACACTCTCCTCTCGTTGCTATGCATCACATGATCCTGTGTGCGCGTAGGAAAATTTTTGAAATTACTACGAAACCCAACAGTGGCATCCGAGCCTAGGTTAATGATGTTGATGTTATATGCACGAGTAGAACACAAGTGAGTTGTGGATGATACAAGTCATACTGCCTACCAGCATGTCATATTTTGGTTCAGCAGTATTGTTGGACGAGACGACCCGGACCAACCTTACGCGTACGCTTACGCGAGACCGGTTCCCTCGACGTGCTTTGCACAGAGATGGCTTGCGGGCGACTGCCTCTCCAACTTTAGTTGAACCAAGTATGGCTACGCCCGGTCCTTGCGAAGGTTAAAACGGAGTCTATTTGACAAACTATCGTTGTGGTTTTGATGCGTAGGTGAGATTGGTTCTTACTTAAGCCCGTAGCAGCCACGTAAAACATGCAACAACAAAGTAGAGGACGTCTAACTTGTTTTTGCAGGGCATGTTGTGATGTGATATGGTCAAGGCATGATACTGAATTTTATTGTATGAGATGATCATGTTTTGTAACCAAGTTATCGGCAACTGGCAGGAGCCATATGGTTGTCGCTTTATTGTATGCAATGCAATCGCGATGTAATGCTTTACTTTATTACTAAACGGTAGTGATAGTCGTGGAAGCATAAGATTGGCGAGACGACAACGATGCTACGATGGAGATCAAGGTGTCGCGCCGGTGACGATGGTGATCATGACGGTGCTTCGGAGATGGAGATCACAAGCACAAGATAATGATGGCCATATCATATCACTTATATTGATTGCATGTGATGTTTATCTTTTTATGCATCTTATCTTGCTTTGATTGACGGTAGCATTATAAGATGATCTCTCACTAAATTATCAAGAAGTGTTCTCCCTGAGTATGCACCGTTGCAAAAGTTCTTCGTGCTGAGACACCACGTGATGATCGGGTGTGATAGGCTCTGTTGGGTTTCGTAGTAATTTCAAAAATTTTCCTACGCGCACACAGGATCATGTGATGCATAGCAACGAGAAGAGAGTGTTGTCTACGTACCCAACGCAGACCGACTGCGGAAGCAATGACACGACGTAGAGGAAGTAGTCGTACGTCTTCACGATCCAACCGATCAAGCACCGAAACTACGGCACCTCCGAGTTCGAGCACACGTTCAGCCCGATGACGATCCCCGGACTCCGATCCAGCAAAGTATCGGGGAAGAGTTTCGTCAGCACGACGGCGTGGTGACGATCTTGATGAACTACAGCAGCAGGGCTTCGCCTAAAACTCCGCTACAGTATTATCGAGGTATATGGTGGCAGGGGGCACCGCACACGGCTAAGGAATAGATCACGTGGATCAACTTGTGTCAACTTGTGTGTCTATGGGGTGCCCCTGCCCCTGTATATAAAGGATGGAGGAGGAGGAGGCCGGCCAAGGCAAAGGTGCGGCCAGGATAGGGAGTCCTACTAGGACTCCAAGTCCTAGTAGGAGTCCACCAAGAGGGGAGGAAGGGAGAAGGAATAGGAGGAGAAGGAGAGGTGGCCGGCCCCCTTTTCCCTAGTCCAATTCGGACTAGAGGGGAGGGGGGGCGAAGCCTTTTTCTCCTCTTCCCACTAAAGCCCATCAAGGCCCAATACTCTTCCCCGTATTCCCGTAACCCCCCGGTACTCCGGAAAATACCCGAATCACTCGGAACCTTTCCGAACTCCGAATATAGTCGTCCAATATATCGATCTTTACGTCTCGACCATTTCGAGACTCCTCGTCATGTCCCCGATCTCATCCGGGACTCCGAACTCCTTCGGTACATCAAAACTCATAAACTCATAATATAACTGTCATCGAAACCTTAAGCGTGCGGACCCTACGGGTTCGAGAACAATGTAGACATGACCAAGACACGTTTCCGGTCAATAACCAATAGCGGGACCTGGATGCCCATATTGGCTCCTACATATTCTACGAAGATCTTTATCGGTCAGACCGCATAACGACATACGTTGTTCCCTTTGTCATCGGTATGTTACTTGCCCGAGATTCGATCGTCGGTATCCAATACCTAGTTCAATCTCGTTACCGGCAAGTCTCTTTACTCGTTCCGTAATACATCATCTCACAACTAACATATTAGTTGCAGTGCTTGCAAGGCTTATGTGATGTGCATTACTGAGAGGGCCCAGAGATACCTCTCCGACAATCGGAGTGACAAATCCTAATCTCGAAATACGCCAACCCAACATCTACCTTTGGAGACACCTGTAATGCTCCTTTATAATCACCCATTTACGTTGTGACGTTTGGTAGCACCCAAAGTGTTCCTCCGGCAAACGGGAGTTGCATAATCTCATAGTCATAGGAACATGTATAAGTCATGAAGAAAGCAATAGCAACATACTAAACGATCAGGTGCTAAGCTAATGGAATGGGTCATGTCAATCAGATCATTCAACTAATGATGTGACCTCGTTAATCAAATAACAACTCATTGTTCATGGTCAGGAAACATAACCATCTTTGATTAACGAGCTAGTCAAGTAGAGGCATACTAGTGACACTCTGTTTGTCTATGTATTCACACATGTATTATGTTTCCGGTTAATACAATTCTAGCATGAATAATAAACATTTATCATGATATAAGGAAATAAATAATAACTTTATTATTGCCTCTAGGGCATATTTCCTTCATGAGCAAGAAAGATTGGGTCTCATTCGGCCTAGTACTTCTCCGTGGGGTTGTGGTGTTCTTTTTGTGAAGAAGAAGGATGGTTCGAGTCGACTTTGTGTTGATTACCGTCCAGTAAACAAGAAGACCATCAAGAACAAATACCCACTTCCCAACATCAATGAGCTGTTCGAACAACTCAAGGGTGCTCAAGTATTCTCCAAGCTTGATCTCCGTATGGGTTATCATCAGATTCGTATTCGTGAGCAAGATATTCCCAAGACGGCGTTCAGGACAAGCTTTGGTTCATATGAATACACCGTCATGTCTTTTGGCCTCGCCAACGCTCCTCCGACGTTCTCTCGCATGATGAACTTCATCTTCAACCCCTACACCAATGAATTCGTTTTGGTCTATCTCGACGACATTCTGGTTTTCTCCAAGAACAAGGAAGATCATGCCAAGCACTTGCGTTTGGTACTTGACAAGCTCAGAGAACATCAGTTCTACGCCAAGTTCTCCAAGTGTGAATTTTGGCTCGATGAGGTTCTTTATCTTGGTCATATCATCTCTGCCAAGGGCATTTCCGTGAATCCTGAGAAGGTGTCCGCAATTGTGAATTGGGAACCTCCTCAGAACGTAAAGCAACTCCGCAGTTTCCTCGGTCTGGCAAGCTATTGCAGAAGATTCGTTGAAAACTTTTCTAAGATCGCCAAGCCTCTCTCAAATCTTCTTCAGAAGCACGTCAAGTACGTTTGGTCTCCGGAGTGTGATATTGCTTTCAACACTTTGAAAGAGAAATTGATCACTGCTCCAGTTCTGACTCCGCCTGATGAAACCAAGCCGTACGAGGTCTTTTGTGATGCCTCTCTCCAAGGTCTCGGTGCTGTACTGATGCAAGAGAAGAAAGTTGTCGCTTATACCTCTCGCCAGTTGAAGCCTAATGAGAAGAACTACCCCACTCATGATCTTGAGTTGGCGGCAGTTGTGCACGCTTTGTTGACTTGGAGACATCTTCTATTGGGAAGAAAAGTGGACATTTTCACTGATCACAAGAGTCTCAAGTACATCTTCACTCAGCCTAATCTCAACCTCAGGCAGACTCGATGGGTCGAAATGATTCAAGAGTACAATCCGAGTATCGAGTATACTCCAGGCAAGGCTAATGTGATTGCTGACGCTTTGAGCAGAAAAGCATATTGCAACAGTCTGATTCTCAAGCCTTATCAACCCGAGCTTTGTGAAGCTTTCCGCAAACTTAACCTACAAGTTGTTCCTCAAGGATTCCTCGCCAACCTTCAAGTTTCTCCTACCTTAGAAGACCAGATTCGCCAAGCCCAACTTCTTGATGCTATGGTGAAAAAGGTGAAGTTTGGTATTGCAAAGAGTCAGTCCAAGTACAAGTGCTACCGACTTGATGACAAGGACACTCTCTTCTTCGAGGATCGAATTGTTGTGCCCAAAGGTGAACTTCGTAAGGTGATCATGAACGAGGCTCACAACTCTCTCCTCTCCATCCACCCTGGTAGTACGAAGATGTATCAGGACCTCAAGCAAGCTTATTGGTGGACTCGAATGAAGCGCGAGATCGCTCAATTCGTGAATGAATGTGATGTCTGCAGAAGAGTGAAGGCAGAACACCAAAGGCCAGCTGGTCTCCTCCAACCTCTTGCCATTCCAGAATGGAAGTTTGACCACATTGAAATGGACTTCGTGACTGGGTTTCCAAAGTCCAAGCGTGGCAATGATGCTATATTTGTTGTCATCGACAAGCTCACCAAAGTGGCTCACTTTCTGCCTATCAAAGAGTCGATCACTGCAGCTCAATTGGCGGAACTCTATACCTCTCGCATTGTCTCTCTGCACGGTATTCCTCAAGTGATATCTTCAGACCGTGGCAGCATCTTTACCTCCAAGTTTTGGGATTCTTTTCAAAAGGCCATGGGCACCAACATCCGCTTCAGCACAGCTTTCCATCCTCAAACGAGCGGTCAAGTCGAGCGTGTCAATCAGATTCTTGAAGATATGCTCAGGGCTTGTGTGATCTCCTTCGGCATGAAGTGGGAGGATTGTCTTCCTTATGCTGAATTCTCATACAACAACAACTTTCAAGCAAGTTTGGGCAAGGCCCCCTTTGAAATTCTGTATGGCAGGAAGTGCCGTACCCCTCTCAACTGGTCTGAAACCGGTGAACGTCAGCTGCTGGGTAATGACTTAATCACAGAAGCAGAAGAAATGTGCAAAGTCATTCGTGATAACCTCAAAGCAGCTCAATCCCGCCAGAAGTGCTACTATGATAGTAAGCACCGTGATTTGGCTTTCGAGATCGGAGATCATGTTTACCTCCGTGTCTCTCCTATGAAAGGTACTCGTCGCTTCGGTATCAAAGGGAAGCTTGCCCCTAGATACGTGGGACCTTTCAAGATTGTCAGCAAGAGAGGCGACCTCGCCTATCAACTCGAGCTTCCTTCAAACTTTGCAAATGTTCATGATGTGTTCCATGTCTCTCAGCTTCGAAAGTGCTTCAAGACTCCTGACCGCACCGTCAACTTCGAGGACATTGAGCTCCAAGAAGATCTCTCCTATCGTGAGCACCCAGTTGCTATTCTTGAAGAGACTGAACGCAAGACTCGCAACAAGTCAATCAAATTTCTCAAAGTTAAGTGGTCTCACCATTCCGACCGTGAAGCCACCTGGGAACGCGAGGATCACCTCCGTTCTGAGTACCCGGAGTTCTTTCAGTCCTAGATCTCGGGACGAGATCTTTTCGTAGTGGTGGAGTGTTGTAACGCCCCAGATATACTTTCCATATTTGTATCCAACTCTTGCCGTCTCCGGTGATAAGTTATATTTATTTCTCGGGTTTGGGTCTGTGTCTCCGTGTGTTGTTTTTTTTCTTTTTCGTGCATCTCTTATCATGTCATCACGTGCATTGCATTTGCATACATGTTCATCTCATGCATTCGAGCATTTTCCCCGTTGTCCGTTTTGCATTCCGGCGCTTCGTTCTCCTCCGGTGGTCATTTCTAGTCTTCTTTCGTGTGTGGGGTTTAAACATTTCCGGATTGGACCGAGACTTGCCAAGTGGCCTTGGTTTACTACCGGTAGACCGCCTGTCAAGTTTCGGGTCATTTGGACTTCGTTTGATACTCCAACGGTTAACCGAGCGACCGGAAAGGCCTCGTGTGTGTTGCAGCCCAACACCCCCCAAATTTTTCCCAAAACCCACCAAACTCTACTCCATGTCCTAGAGCGTTCGATCACGATCGTGTGGGCGAAAACCGCACCTCATTTGGACTCTCCTAGTTCCCTCTATGCCAATTTATACCCCCTCCATTCGGATCTCTTCTTCCCCCGTCCGAAACCCTAGTTCAAAAAAAAACATTCTCCGCCGCTGACGGACACGTCCGCCCCAGCGCCGGACGCGTCCGCCGCCGCCCGCCTCCGCCACTCAGGCGCTGCCATGTGGCGCCGCTCCTCTTCCCCGCCGCCGGCCCGGGAGGCCCAGGAGGGGCCCCCGAGGCCCGATCCGTCGCCGCCCTTCGTCCCGCGCCCCGCCGCCGTCCTCTTCCCGGCCGGCCGCT
>NC_041389.1:708730608-708764259 GCF_002162155.2 Triticum dicoccoides | reverse complement strand
AGGGCGCCGCCGAGCGCCGCCGCCCTCGCCCGCTACTCCGGCGGCCGACTCCGGTCGGCCCGGCCTCCTCCAACCTCCCCGGCGCCGCCTCGCGTCTCCCTCCGGTGAGCTCCGGCGAGAGCCCGGCGGACCTCGAATCCCGCGCCGGCGTGAACAGTGTTTTGGATCCAGATCTGGATCTCAGGTTGACTTCTCTCCCCCGAAACCCTAATTTTCGTGCTATCTTTGACTGCTTGTATCTCCGCATTCGTAGCTCCGTTTTGGGCATATGATATATCAAAATCTTCGCCTCGACATGTACATCATTTCATTCCATTGCATCATTTGCATTTGAGGTCATCTTGATACCCAAAATGCTATTAGAAGGAGGCTTCGTGAGTTAAATTGCAGATCCGTTAGTTCATCATGCACTTTTGTCATTTTTGCCATGTTCAATTCGTGCATGATATGCCTGTGCCCCTTTGGGATGAATTGTTAAGCATTTTGTCTTCTTTCCAGAGGTGCCACCTATGTATTTTTAGGATGTGTGTGTTGTCTTGTGCAAGCTTCCGAAGAGAGGTACCTGAGATTGCAGATTTCAGGGACTTAGTGATTTTCACTAAGTCTGGGATATTTTAGTTCATGATGCTATATGTCCAGCTTGTTTCCTAGTGATCCGTGCCTCTTTTGAGGAAGATCAGTAAGGGAGTTTTGATATTTATGTTATGCTCTTTCCATCTATGTCTTTGTTTGCATATGTGGAGTGCTCTAGGTTGACTCAATCGAGCTCAACCTTTGCTTCGTTGTTTATCTGGGCAGATCGTCAACTTGTTTGCGATTTTGCCGATGCTACCGTTAGTGTTCCATGCATGCTATGCCTTCGTTCTTGCCATGTGTAGCTAGAACTTTGTGCCCTCTTGCTGGTTATATGCTTTCCTTGCCATGACTTGCACCGTAGTGAGTGCATCGAGCTCGTTTACATGCCTTCGTGAGTTAAATTTCAGCATGTCTCAGTTTTCACTAAGTCTGAAAACTGATTGTGTTCGAGCTATGTTCGTGAGCTCGGTAGAGTATTTTGTGAACCCTTTTGGCCCCAGGTCACTTTGGGTGTTCTATTAAGCTTGTTGAGTAGCTCCATTCCATGTTCTTACTTGTCATGTTCAGGTTTTCTATCATGTTGTTTTGCTGCTCCGAAGAGAGCATCGTGATCTGAAATTTCAGACTAGTGTTAATTTCACTAAGTCTGAAATCTGTTTTGCATTTGCGTTTTAGCCATGCTTGTTTGAACCTCTTAATGGATGAATTTGCCTATGGCTCAGTGCTAGTGTTTTGTCAACCATCTTGTGTACATCACTGCCATTTATTTTGTTTTCATGTTTGGTGGCTGTAGCATGTTCATTTCGTTGCATTTAGATGCCTACTTGCTGCAAATCGCAGACCGGTGTCGTATCTTAAAACGCTTGCCATTTCCAAACCGTAGCTCCGATTCCAATGATCTTTATATCGTTTTCAAGCGATTTCATCCCCTCTATCCAGTGGCACACTTGGTTTTCCAAGTTGATGCCAGGTTCATGCATTTCCTGTCATATCTTGCTTTTTGCATCTCGCATCGCATCCCGCATAGCATATCGTCATTTCATCATATTGCTTGGTCTGGCCCGTGGTTGATTGCATCCTTGTTGCTTGTTTGTCTTGTGGGTAGAGCCGGGAGACGAGTTCGCTACCGAGGAGCCCGTTGAGGTTGCTTGCGAGGATCCAGTCAACTCTGACAACTGTGCAGGCAAGATGATCATACCCTCGAAATCACTACTATCTTTGCTATGCTAGATTGCTCGCTCTTTTTCTTGCCACTGCTATGATGCCTACCATTTGCTTGTAAGCCTCCCAATTGCCATGTTGAACCTCTAACCCACCATTGTCCTAGCAAACCGTTGATTGGCTATGTTACCGCTTTGCTCAGCCCTTCTTATAGCGTTGTTAGTTGCAGGTGAAGATTGGAGCCGTTCTTTGTTGGAACATTTATTTTACTTGTTGGGATATCATTATATTGCTATGTTATCTTAATGCATCTATATACTTGGTAAAGGGTGGAAGGCTCGGCCTCTCGCCTAGTGTTTTGTTCCACTCTTGCCGCCCTAGTTTCCGTCATATCAGCGTTATGTTCCCGGATTGTTGCGTCCCTTACGCGGTTGGGCTATAATGGGAACCCCTTGATAGTTCGCCTTGATTAAAGCTTTTCCAGCAATGCCCAACATTGGTTTTACCATTTGCCACCTAGCCTCTTTTCCCTTGGGTTTCCGGAGCCCGAGGGTCATCGTATTTTAGCCCCCCTTGGGCCAGTGCTCCCTCTGAGTGTTGGTCCGAACTGAGCTGCCTGCGGGGCCACCTCGGGGAAACTTGAGGGTTGGTTTTACTCGTAGCTAGTCTCATCTGAGTGTGCCCTGAGAAAGAGATATGTGCAGCTCCTATCGGGATTTGTCGGCACATTCGGGCGGTGTTGCTGGACTTGTTTTAACCTATCGAATCATCTTGTTGTACCGAGATACCGAGTCTGATCGGTGTGTCTTGGGTGGAGGTCTATTCCTTTGTTGACCGTGAGAGCTTGTTATGGGCTAAGTTGGGACCCCCCTGCAGGGATTGAACTTTCGAAAGCCGTGCCCGCGGTTATGGGCAGATGGGAATTTGTTAATGTCCGGTTGTAGATTACTTGAATTAAACTTAATTAAAATGAATCAACCGTGTGTGTTACCGTGATGGCCCCTTCTCGGCGGAGTCCGGGAAGTGGACACGGTGTTGGAGTTATGCTTGCGCAGGATGTTCCTTTAGCTTCTCGCTCGTGCTTCGCCTTCTCTTCTCGCTCTCTTTTGCGTATAAGTTAGCCACCACATATGCTAGTCGCTTGCTGCAGCTCCACATATATTTGCCTTATCCATTCCTATGAGCTTAAATAGTTTTGATCGCGTGGGTGTGAGATTGCTGAGTCCCTGTGACTCACAGATACTACAACTCCAGATGCAGGTCCAGGTGTTTCTGCTCCAGTTGACGATTACGAGCTCAAGTGGGAGTTCGATGAGGACTCTCAGCGATACTACGTGTCTTTTCCGGATGATCAATAGTGGTGCCTAGTTGGGGTAATCGATTCAGGGCCTTGTCGCATGTTGGGGGTCTTTTCTATTTTGGCACCGTAGTCGGGCCATGAGTGATTTGTATGATGGATGTTATTTATGTACTCTGATGTGACGTGACGAGTGTAAGCCAACTATGTTATCTCCCCCTTTTATTATATATTACATGGGATGTTGTAATGATTGCCTGACTTGCGACATTGCTTTCAATGCGGTTATGCCTCTAAGTCGTGCCTCGACACGTGGGAGCTATAGCCGCATCGAGGGCGTTATATTGAGTGCATAGAATCACATTGTTATTGCTTTGCAATGGTGTCTATTTCAGTAGGTTAAGTAAGAGTTTTGAGACTCCTCAAACAAGTCAAAGTGATTGTGATCTGCTTTGTTTATATACTACTCATGCATAATTGTAGTTGCTGTTGTTAACATTGTCACTTAAGAGTGTTGCAAAATAGCTGGTTGGCTTCCTTCAGAGCATTGTAATTTACTGAGTTGTTTGTTTAATTATATTTAATATATTTTTCAGGCAATCCGTTATGTAACGTGACCTGTGATTTATGTATTAGTTGATGAATATATTTAATATTTTTCTTAGGTGTTTTACCGTAATTGTTAGACGATCATTGAGTGATATACTCTGGAGACCGTCGTGTGGTGTGCACGGGGGAGAAGTTCACCAGCGATTCCATCTGTGTGTGGCCTACTTAACTTCAAAAGGTGCCCAACAGTGATTGCTCTTCCGTCTCACATTTGCATTCTTTTCTGAGAAAAATGCATTTCTGAGGATGAGGGTATGCCACCTGTTGTTCTGTAGTAGGTGCTTTTGGCTCTGTTTGGCTGTGACATTGTGTTTATCATGTGTTCCTTGATCTAGCGACCATTGGCGTCTTTGCTGGATCGGGTATACATCAAGACCATTAACATCACGTTTAGTTTCTGCGCAATCAGTAGGTTAATTAAGACGGCACCAAAGGCAAAGTGACCGACTGATGTTGTCTTGTATGCCTGCACATCGCTGTTGCCACAAGAATCGTGTAATGGAGGGAAATGAACGAATTGGGAATTGAAATGCATGCTCTGTTGTGCGTCTCCATCACCTTCCAAACTCAGTTTGGGAAATGAAATGAGTGCATATAAATCATCGGCGGTGACGATTAAGTTGGCTGTCTTGGATTAGTTTCAGGAGCTTAGCTAGTTTTGTCCTGGTGTTCGATTAACTTTTGTTTTCAGAATCGTGGTGAACAGCTAGCTAGCTCTGTTGTGTTTGATTTTAGTTGTGGAACATGTTTCTTTCATGCTATTGTAGGATTAGTTTGGTAATCCTTGGTTAGGCACTTAGGCTTGATGGATCATCCGGTGTAGTAATGGATCATACTTGATTTGGAGTGCGTGGATGAATTTCTTAATTGACCATCCTTGATTTGCTTGAGTTGTACCAAATTAAATCATCTCCTTTGGTGCTTTTGTCGGGGGGCTGAGGCATTGCATGAGTGTTCTGTGTATGTATTTGAATAGGATGGAGAAAGATGTGAATATCTAGAAATCATGGTATTGATGCATGGAAATCTCTACTCGCTGTTGAATTGGCTGAATTTGTTTATTCTTATTGATAACCAACTGAGTTGTGGTTATTTGTTGTTTTGCCTGTACAGTTTCTACGGGATGCAACCATGTGATTTTCTGCTTGACGCCCAAGGACCAAGACACTGGCGTACGGTCTGCATGAGAAGGCAAACTCGAGCAGCTCGTGGAGAGATCTATCAACCGTGGATATCACCATGATTCTGCTTGACGCCCACCACCAAGATGCTGATGTACGGTCTACATCAGAAGGCAGCTCGAGCGGCTTGATTGATCTTGGCTCCCTGATGGGTGTGCTAGGAAAATCCCTATTGAATTGGTCCACCCCCACGAGTGAAGAGGGGACCCTCTTTGCTGCAATCTTTTGCATGTGCAATACTTACTGGAAATATAAGTAGCATGGTGTAAATGCTTTCCCCTTCGTGATCGCCTCCTTGGAAGGGCATTATCGAGCTGCCACACCCGTCTTTTGGTTGTTTTGTTCGTTCCATGGATGATGCATATGTTTTTCGAGAGTTGTTGTTTTCATTAGCAAAACTTGTAATGGATATGTGGATAAATCTAATCATGAGCCAGTGAATGAATGCATAGGGTGATCAGCCATGTTGCTATGTCTTTGAAAGATGCAATCAAACCATATGTTTCTAGTTGATCTAATGGAATTATTGCCTATGGTCCAAACACTATAAAGCTTATACTTGCTTGTTATTCTTATAACATAAGAGAAAAGAGAGTGCCCGTTCCCATGCATGCCCGTGGGCATCAAAGAAGACTTGAACATTAGTAACATGTATGTTAAAAAAAGCAAGGTTTTAAACAACGGAGCTTGTCTTTTCTTGACATCCTCGAACGACTGACTTTGAAAAAAAGAGGAAATTAAACTCGGCACAACATTCTTGAGACCATGCATGTTATTGTAAAAGCCATGAGAGAACCGTGCCACTTAATTAATTCCCTTTAATGGAAATACATGCACAAACAGATGCACGCCATGCCACTTAATTAATTCTCTTTCTTGGAAACAGACGCATGCCTATTATCATCATTTTGTTATTAATCGCTCTAGGGATGCACATCATCCAACTATCAAGGGTCTGGGTTGCGCCATGTCACTGATCCGCGGCACCGCAGGCTCCTTATTCTCTTTCACTTTGCCTTCTAAGACGAACTCTATATATACTAGAAGTAGTCATTCATCCGCGTGCGGGGTGCGCCGTGCGACTTGAATGCGAGGACGAGGACGGGCCTATTTGGTCATATACGCATCCATTTACAGAACGATTGCACTTGTTTGAGGGCAAGAGGAGAGAAGGGGAGGCGAGAGCGAGCCTATTTGGCTGACGGCGAGCATCCGTCCGAGCCTGCGGAGCATCCGTCCGAGCGAAGCAAATCGCAGGTCATCCCTTGTCCCTCTAATCCAGTCCAGGTCGCTAAACGATCCCTTTCCTGCACCTAATTATGCATCTCTCTGGCGTGCGTGGCGGTCTTTATTCTTTTCTGATTTGATTTCTCCATGCGTTTCTCTCTTATTGGTTTATGGATGGATCAGGAAAATCGACACGTCCAGCCAAATAATCAATCTTGCCTTGTGTTGCAGGGGACTCTGTGATTCTACTCTGATCGACAATCATCCGTTTCACTACTTCGCAGAGTTTGCTCATTTATCCTTTCTGGTTAAGTCCACAATTCAGTTTCAAGAACTACACTATGAGGATCAATCCCAGCCACGTATAGGTGCCGCTTCCCCGTAGCGTCCTGCCGGTTGGCCTCATCGCGCGATTGAGAGAGTTGCCGGCGTATCCTCGCGAGCCGATCAGGTTGCTGTTGCCAAGAACGGCGGTCAGCTGGCTGGCATGGGGGCGCCCAGGCCGGAGACGGGATAGGAGAAGGGGCTGAGGTCGGCTGAGGAGCGATCTCCAGGACCACATTGTAGGCCGGCGGCCGGAAGGGACGACAGGGTTTGAGAATACCGACCTAGCTACGATGAGTTAATAGTCGTTGATCTTGATCGCTTGCAACCGATGGCCCATCGATCTCAGCCCTCATTTCAGTCTTGCAGATACAGAGTATATGGCCCGTTTTAGGCGCCGGCGGACGGGCGCGCAAACGCCAGGCTGGTCGCAGCACAACCATTAGATCGAGTCGACCCGCACTGTTGAATTTATCTCTTCCGAATCGTCTCCTTCCTCTGGCTTAGTCACATGGTGGGCCGTGACAGATACGCCCAGCCTTCTCGATGGACTCTTTTATGAAAGTGTGGTGCCGGGAGGCGAATGTTATACTCCCTCCGTTCGGAAATACTTGTCGGAGAAATGCATAAAAATGAATGTATCTAGAACTAAAATACATCTAGATACATCCATTCCTCCGACGAGTATTTCCGGACGGAGGGAGTACTATATCACTTGTATCAAGCATTTGCTAGCACTCGACCGCACAACACTTAAGTAGGGCCTGATAAGCACAGCCGATGTCTAGATTTTTTGTTCCGGTTCATGCAACAGGCACCTCTCTTCTTGGTTTTTCTCCATGTTTTTTTGCTACTATTTTCATGTTACTTGCTTTCAGCGATGTTTTTGTGTCAGGATTCTTCTAGGTTTTTTGCATTTCTGTTTCTTGCTTGATTTATTTTTATTATTATTGCCCGTTTGTTTATTACCCATTTTCTTTTTTTTTGTTCTTCTTTCTATGCCTTCTCTCTTCCTTTCATTTCTTTCAAATTTATCTCCTTTTTTGTAAAATGGTCGCTAGACATGAATTTTTAATCACACAATGTACATTTCATAAATACACGATGACTATTTTATAGACACACAATAAACTCTTTTTTGATATATGATGATTATTTTCTTAAATACAAGATAAGATTTTCAAGTTAATTTTTGTTACTTGATACATTGTGTATTTAACATCTAAATTACTCTACCTGCTAGCTTGCATCAAAATACGCTGATGTCATTATCCAATTTCTAGTTCGTCAAGTATTTATTTCATTCTTAAGAATAGAGGGATTGAATCAATAGCCATTGCTAGCTAAATAAACTAGCAGCAGATCCATGCTTTTAGGCGAAGGTTGGCCAATAACTAACTTTTTATTTGATTTTTCGGGCAAACATGTCTTTTTTGTTTTACATTTTTTTGCTATATAGAAGGTTGGGAGATCTCAGTGTGGGTTGTGATACATCTGTACACCCTTCTCAAGAAACTCTTTTAGCAGACATGCTGCCGGGAGGCAAATTCTATATATCGCTTGTACCGATTAATAGCTAGCACACTCCTATAGAACAACTGAGAGCCGCCATGACCAGATAAGCACAGGCGAACTGGTTACTTTCTGGTTCATGCAACGCTAGATCTCTTGTTCATTTGCCTCCCTGTTTTTTTGTCTATAATTTCATAAAGTTCCTTGTTTTCAGCGGGTTTTTTGTGTCTGGTTTCTTTTGTTTTTTGCTTGCGATTTTTTTCTTGATTTTTTTGCCTTTTCTTTATTTCCCAATTTTTTTCCTGTTTTCCTTTTTTTACTATTTCCTCGTACTTTATTTTTTCTTTTCACTTATTTCCCTTTTTCATTTAGAAAATAAACATTAAAAATGAAAATTTTATCACATAATTGATGTATTTTAAACACATGATGAATATTTTTTAACACACAATGAATATTTTTTATATGTGACAGCTATTTTCTTAAATACGGTTAATATTTTTCAAGTGTAGTTTACTACATATATGAAATTCGGAAAATTATGTGATTATCTTCTTAAAATCATGGTCACTTTAATAATTATATGGACATTTCCTAAAATACATGAACACTATTTATAAATTCGTGAAATTTATTTTCTAAATAAATGATTTTTGAAGAACTAAATGATTATTTTTGTAAATAGGTCAATCAGTTTTGACAGTACAACAACACTTAATTTAGAATAGTAAAAAACATTTACAGTTGTATTAGATATTCTCAAATGAGTAAGCAATTTTTCTTTTAGACAAACTATTTTGTAAAATGCGCAAAAATAAAAATTGAACAATTTTTTTGTATATATTGTGATAAAATAAATATAAGAGGAGAAAAAGGAAACAACCAAGTAAGAATATGTAAAAAGGACATATAAGGGCAAAAACACCGTAAAATCACAAAACAAAGTTTGTGCCAACCAGGATAACCGACCGTGAGGGGGTTGTGGGTGAAAGGTGAGCATTCGGTGAGGGACATGAGGGATTGTAGTGGCGAGATGGGCATAGCTGGGAACGGTAGCGACTGTGTTGCTTGGTATAGGTGATGCATAGCACCCCAGGTAGAGTACCATCTAAGAGCAACTCTAGTAGACCTCGCAAAAAGCTCCTACCCGCAAAATAACTGCCAAAATAATTTTTTTCATTTAGAAAATCCCGCTCGAGCAGACCCCGCAAACGCGACCGGCCCGCAAAAAAATTTCGAGGGGCGTGGCAAAATCTCGGCCCCAACCTGCGAATACGCGGGTTTCCCCCTCGCTCCTGCGGTGCCCCGTATCTCAGTCAAGCGGTTGGCGGGAGGGACATTTCAGCCGGCGCGCCTTTCCCCATCTCCTTCCGCCGCCCGCCCGCCTTTGGTTCTACCCGTCCGCCGCCGGCAATTTCGGCCAAATCTGCAGGCGAAATCGCACCGCGGGGGCGCCCCCCACCCTCCAGCACCGATACATTGCACCCCGCCCCCGGATCCGGCGAGAAGAGCCGCCCCTCGTCGCTATCGCCGCCGGGGATCGACCACCGCCGAACCCGCCCCTCATCGCCGCCCGGGATCACCCGCCACACGAGCTGCCGGTTAGTGTTTGTTTTGTGCTTTGTGCCGAGCGGTATGCCTAGTTGATTCGCAAGGGCATCAAAGATCCCAAAACTAGAAAACATTGTGATTTCGCAAGGGTGCAAGAGGCAGCCCAAAAAGACATTGAAAGAGCATTCGGGATTTTGCAGTCTAGGTTGTCCATTGTCCGTGGTCCTGCTTGTTTTTGGGACAAGAGAACCTTAAAAAAATATCATGACATGCTGTGTTATCCTTCACAATATGATTCTCGAAGATGAGAGAGGAATGAACTTGGAGTTCTTCTACGACAATGTGGGTGGCCGTGTCAAACCGGCAAGAGACCCTAACCGCATTAGAGCTTTTCTTAAGACCTACAAAGAGATTGAAAATGCAAACACCCACTTTCAACTTCAGGAGGATCTCATTGAGCACCATTGGCAAAGGGTTGGACAGTAACAAACTCATTTTTCTATTCATTTGTATTTGCTTTCGGGGCAAGTTTTGTATTGCATTATTTAGTTTCCTTCAGTGATTTGAATAATTATTTGTAATATGGATGATTGTTGTATTATGTTGGTATTGAATAATTATTTAGTTTGCTTCCGTGATTTGAATAACTATTTTGTAGTGTGGATGCTTGTTTTATTTTTGTGTTGTGGATTTGATATTTGCGGGCCGGTGGGATGCGGGATGCCGCGGCGCAAGAGCAGACCCCGCAAAGCCGACCCCTAAAAAAGTGTATTCCGCGAATATCCTTTTATACGTGTCCGTTTGGTGGGTCTGCCTCTGTGGCCGTCCGCGCCAGCCCGCAAAGCCATTTTTTCACGAACTGCAAACGCGTTATGCGGCCCGGCAGGATGCGGGGTCTACTAGAGATGCTCTAACTAAAATTATTAACTCTAGAAAAATCTAATCAAGATTATTTGCAACATGGACATATATGCGTGGGCAATCAGATGAGAAGAAAATGTTGCACATGAGCAAGCGTAGATCGGACTTATTTTTCATGGGCTAGCGGAGTCGGAACCAGCTTGGATGGATCTTCATGAAGGAGCCATACTGTTTAACTAAATACCCAATTGATATTGCTTCTTTTTCTATACATGTTAAATGGTATAAACATCCCTCATTAATATCAAGCATGTTTTTCCATCTCGAATGTTGCACATGTGCATGTCTTGTACATCTAGCAGTACGATCATGAAATTGTATTGCTGCTAGATTTGTTTGAACTGAAAGGTTCATGTCAAACATGAACATGCACATCATCAGGTTTACTTGACAAGGCTACCAAATCGGCTTTGGACCTTGTGGCAAAGGAGGTCGGGAGCCGGGTATAAGATACATGGTCGTATGGTGATTTCATTAGTAAGGGGTTGCTTACCGGGTGGGCAAGTCGACTAGCAGTGATGCTAAATCTCTAGTTAGTCTACGTTAGGTGGATCCTGGATCAATTGTAGACGGACGCCGGCCACATTGGAAGTTTTTCTTTTTAGGCTTGATTTACTCCACATAAACGTGTTGCTTAGCGGTTGCATATTTTGTTTTGTAGACGGTACCTTCTGGTCCAGTTTTGAACTTAGCTTTGAAATCAATCCTGAATCAGTCAAACTTTATGACCTGGTATAAAAATCTGAGAACTGTTATCAATAACGACAAAAGAACATGTTCTAGATGATCCACTTCCAGAGGAATGTGCAAAATAAATGCGCTGCAAGTGGGGCGAATGATATATATTGTTTGTACCGAGCATTAGCTAGCGCTCACTAGCGGAACACCTTAGAAGGGTCACGATTGGGCGGTTTCCTTTCCAGTTAATGCAACATGCGTGTCTTTTCTTTGTTACCCCCTCCCTATTTTTTGCTGCTGGTTTTATCTTTTCTAGTTTTTTGCGAGGCTTTTGTGTCTTATTTCTTCTATTGTTTTTCATTTTCTCCTTGATTTATTTCTATTATTTTGTCCTTTCCCTATTTCCCCTTTTTCTTTTTCTTTTTCTATTTTCACTTTATTCTCTTTCTTTTTTTTTCATTAGATTTTTCTTTATTTTCTTTTTTATTTTAGAAATAACATTACCCATGACATTTTCAATTGCAAAATGTACATTATTTAATATATGATGACCATTTTTAACAAACAATGGACTTTTTGGATATATTAACGATATTTTCTTAAATACACGATAGGATTTATTAGGAGAATTTTCGTTTTACTTGCTATATGATTTTCTTAAAAATTCCATGAATATTTTTTACATCCCTGAACACTTTAATAATTACATGCAATTTTTACAAAATACATAAAAAAACTTTTAAAATAAATGAAAATTTCATTTTCTAATATTTTTAAGAAAGCAAATGAATATTTTTCTAAATAGGTCATGAATCATTTTTGAAAGTAAAAGAACATTTTATTTAGAATAGACATACACATTTTAAATTTCTTACACATATTTAAATGAGTGAGCACTTCTTATTTTACCTGAAATATTTTTTTCAAATGTGCAAAATGAAAATTTGACCCAGAATAGTTTAGATCTTTTATATATAAAATAAACACACAAGAAGAAATATAGAACAACAAGTAAAAATGAATAAAAATTACAAATAAAGAAGCAAAAGCACTGCAAAATCAGAAGAAAAAAATTGCGCCAACTAGGGTGACCCACGGTGGAGGCATTGCGATTGAATGGTGAGCATTCGGCTATGGTCATGAGGGATGCTAGTGGAGATATGGGTGTAGCTAGGAAAGTTAGTGGCCGTATCGCTTGCAATAGCAAGATCATATTCTACTCACGACCTCAAATTAGCTTGGGATGAATTGTAAATTCAAAAATAATAATATCAAAACATATTAAAAAAATTCTGAAATTGTATGGTGGCAAAGATTGACAAATTTTCTGGATGCTTGTAAGATTTCATCATGATAGAACATTCATGGAAGTCATGGCAAAAATAACAAAATTAGCACTCCAAAATGCTTTTGAAAATAGCACTTTTGGAGATCGATTTTGTTTTTTTCCATGACTTCCACGAATGTTCTTTTATGATGAAATTTTACAAGCACCCAGAAAATTTGCCAATGTTTTTCAAAAACAAAATATTGTTTTTGTTTTTTCTTCATTTTTTCCAGAATTTACGGTTCACCCGAGCTACAATAATAATAATGATACAATCTCTATCTCTACTACTTAAAAAGAATGTAAGGTTTCCATTTCACCTCTCTTTCCTGTATCCTTCCTTATATATATCCCACTCTTTCCTTCTCCTCTTTAATTTTTTTTCTCATCTCTAATTTTTCTCCCATCCATTCTCCCTAAAATAGAATCAATTGTCTCATGTTTTATTAACTGACCAAAAAACACATTTTGTTTGGTAAGTAATTAAATTCTTACCAAATAAGTGCTTAACAATAAAATGGCATGTAAATCATGGCGATTGGATACAAAAACTTGCTAAATGCGATATGGAGCCAATGAGATGCTGACAAGGCTGCTGCCAAATGGGTCCAGACGTGGGTAATGTGGCTATCACAATTTGTAGATACTGTGAGTTTGTTATATATTGTAATTGGCGGGCATATTTGAATTTTTTTCCATCTTGACAATTTTTATATGAATTTGTGTGAAAATTCAATTTCAATGCCAATTCAGCTATCTTTACTACGATTAAATGGCAGACGATTATCACACAAACTTTTCTGAGCCATCACAATAACAAACCATGGGACAGAGCCGCACAATAAAATTAGGAAAATGACATAGTTTCATGACCATCAAACATTGCATTAATTAGTATGATGGGGTTTGTTTGCTCCGCTATAGACATGGGTCCTGCCGACGCAATCGTGGCAATGTACTTAAGCATTCCATCAAGATCATTAAGCCTCATTCCATAGCTAAAGTTTTCTCTTCCTTGGCATTCTTGACGAATTCAAGTTCTTCCTGCTAGTCTACAAGGGGAAGTGCTGATAGATTTAAGATGATTATGCAGATCTAACAGGGCCATTATCAAGGATTCAATTTCATCTTGATGCTCTGGTAGAGCCTTCTTTTTTGCGAGAAAACTTCAGATCTGTCCATCTTCAATCTTGGCAGGACAACGAACAACAGAAATAATAAAACTTACATCCAGATCCATAGACCACCTAGCGACAACTACAAACATTGAAGCGAGCCAAAGGCGCACCGCCATCATCGCCCCTCCCTCGACGAAGTTGGACACAACTTCTTGTAGTAGACAGTCGGGAAGTTTTCGTGCTAGGGCCCCATAGGACCAGCGCACCAGAAGAAAAACTGCCGCCGATGAAGAATAACGTAGATCGAAAGGATCCAACCCGAAGATACACGAACATAGGCGAACAACAATCAGAACTGGGCAAATCCACCGAGGATAAATACGCCGGCGACACACCTCCACACGACCACCAACGATGTTAGAAGCCTTCTCTGACACGTTCAAGTATGTTTTGCTGGCGGGTACGTAATCTTCAAAGATTGAAGTTCATGCTACACATTTGGCAAGACATGCTTCACGTTCTGGCTGCTGCATGCGCTGCCAGGTCCATCTTGACAGCTTCAATTTCTAGTTGTTGCTCTGCCAGGGAATTCTTAACAGCTCCAAGTTCTTTTTTCTGCTCTGGTAGGGCCTTTTTCATAGCATCAAGTTCCTACTACTGCATTGCCAGTGTATGTTCGTCTGCTTCTGTTGCTTCTTGATGCACCACCACGACATTGTTGATAGCTTCGGGTTGTTGTATCTGTACCCCGGTACTTGCAACAAGGTCATCATTTTGAGAATCCTTACTTTCCCTACAAAACAATATATATGCAGGTCACAACATAGGGATGAATTCCAAAATATATATGAACATTGCCACAATACACAGTGGTAGGGTAAATATAGATAATTACATGTAAATCCTATAAAATATGTGAACATTCTTTGAAAAAATGAAATTTATTTTCCAAATACATGAGTATTTTTTATAAATTAAATGGATATTTTTCTAAATAGTTCATGAATCATTTTTGAAAGTGCAAGACCATTTTATTTAGAATACTCAAACACTTTTTCAATTTTATTACACATTTTTAATTAGTGGGCACTTCATTTTTTACCTGAACTATTTTTTTCCAAATGTGCAAAATGATAATATGACTCAGAATGGTTTTTTATATATATAATAAACACAGGAGGAGAAAAAGAAAAAAAACAAGTACAAATGAGTAAAAAGAACAAATAAAGCAGGAAAAGCACTGCAAAAATCATAAATAAACATATTGCGTCAACAACGGTGACCTGCAGTGGAGGCATTGCGGGTGAATGGTGAGCATTCCACGAGGGTCATGACTCATGAGGTGCTAGCGGAGATATGTGCGTAGCTAGGAAAGGTAGTGACCGTATCGCTTGTTATAGCTGATACAAAGCACCACCCATACCGAAAACCATCGATAGTTAAGATTATCTATTGTAGAAAAGTTCTGATCAAGATAATTTTTAACATGGACATATATGCATGGGCCATCAGATGAACAGAGAAACTGAAACACTTATAACCATCACGTACGTACTCCAAAACGAATATATGGAGAGAAAAATGGAGAAATTAATCAATTAGGTTGCCGCACACGGATTAATTGCTTGTTCATCATCACAATACAATTAGCAAGACACCATGTGTTTGTGTGCCATGACAATGACATACATCAAAGCTAAGCAAGACTAGTACATCATCATCTCTTGGATCATCTACTGGATGCAGGTTTCGGAGTTCTTCATCACGCACTCGGCCCTCACGTGGTGAAAGGATCCACTCTCCTGGACTAGTACAGTCGTGTCGTCGCAGAAGTCGAGCAGCTCATCTAACGTGCACCGGAAGGCGTCGTCTTCATCCTCTGCAGCGCCAGTGCCTTCTTGGACTTCGCCGTCGAGTTTGCCGGGCAAGAACCCCTGCGCCACCACAGCGTCATGGAGCTCGGGAAAATCTTGAAGCATGTCAGCGGTGAAGAACCCGCCTGGATCCACGCTGCCGTCGTCCACTACTCCGGTTCCGGGCGGCAACAACGTCTCGCCTTCGTCGGATATGAACCAGCGCGCATACTCGTGAAGCATCCCGGGTTGTTGGACGATCGGCGGTTCCTGGCGGCGTGGGGTTTGGGGACGTGGAGCATCCGGGTGCTGGACGTCGGCGGCCTTCCTTTTCCTGGAACCGGGAGCATTGATTACCTCGTCGTATGTGGTCTCGCTCCTGTGACGAGACACGCAGAACTTGCAGAGCACCAGGTCGTCTTGCTTGTCATCGCTGTACTCGTTCATGCACCAGCCGATCCTGATCCTCTCTTTCTCTCCCGGCAACTTCTTGACATAGCTCAGGTTTCGTCTATGGCCTACGAGTTTACCTTGGTTGTCTAGCACGGGGATCCCGCCCTTCTCCGAGTGCCAGTAGTAACCCTCGCCCGCGTCGGCCACGGCGCGCTGCCGCCTCCCGCCACCGCGGCCGCCTTTGTTGGTCTGGTGACGACGGGCAGGGGTGAAGAAGTACCAGATGCCCCCTTTCCCGTCGCCCTTGTCCGTTCCTTGCGCGTGTTGATACATCTCGACGAGGTCGCCGGGGGCAGCGGAGTAGGCATCGAACTCGTGGATGAGGCGGCTGGCGAAGAAGGCGTCCGGTCCGGCGGCGATCCGTGGGCGGAGGAACTTGGTGATCAGCTCGTGCTCGGCTGGGTCGAAGGCGTAGCCGGCGGGAGGATGCAGCTTGCCGGCGGCCATCGCAGAGCTAGCTACGCACGTACAGTACGAGATGGATCAAGTAGCTAGGTATGTACGTGTAACCCTGAACTCGCTAGCTGCTTGCCTTGCCTGGGTACGTACCTAGCTTATATAGATGGATCGACAGCGAGCCCGCCCGGGATTCAGTTTCCTTGACCGGTCATACGTACGTGTCCTAAGCAATCCGTACATAAAATGGATTTGTACAGCAATCCGTACATAAAATGGATTAGTGCAGCACCGACGTTGCTCCATTGCAGCTCGCGTCGCTGCACCTTGCCGCTCGGTAATACTCCGTCAGAGCACCGACGACCCCGACGTTGCTCCATTGCTACACCACGCCACCCGGTGATGCTCCATCGCAGCAGCACTGAAGGCCACGGACAGTTCTACTGTTATAAAGGATAGAGGGATTTGGTGGAATCATTCTCTTGCTTGAGCCACGTGGACATATATATATATAGTGAGTACAAGGTCGTCTTGGAGTACAAGGCAAGAAGGAATAAATCCTACGCTATTCTATATTTCCGTAATAAAGATAATACTCAACATCCGCCGCAGTCAAAACGGTAGCGACACAGACGGTGAGACTGGAGAAGAATTCGAAGGCAAGCCGATAGACAACCCCCACAATCGTAACGGTCGATGCATCATGGAGTCATTGCTGGAGTGGAAACCGACGATGTTGCTCAAGCATGGCGGTAGCCCTTTGTGCCGTTTGTCGAGGTAGCCGAGAGCGTAGGTGGCGTAGCCGTACTCGAGGTAGCCGTGCGAAGAACGCCATGGTCGGTGTCGAGTCGGGGGTCGCCGGTGTCGAGATAGTCGCCATGGAGCTGCGGAAGAAGAGCAGCGGCAGCAGCGGCCTAAGGAGGCGGCGGCGGCTAGAGAAGGAGTGCGACGACGGTGCTCGAAGTAGGCGATAATGAACCCGACAGCTTGACGAAGACCGGCGCGAACGGTGACGTTCCCGTGCCAAGGAATGCGTCGCGGCGCATATCATGTGGAAGTCAACACGCGTGGATGGCGGTGGACCGCGGGCCGCAGCGTTACGGCCCGAAGGGTTGACACAATGGCGCCGGCAGGTCGGGGCAACGACAGAGAAGACCTCAGGGTGATTGCAGGGATCGCGTGCCACGCTCGCTACAGCCCGACAGGGCGACACAGCGGCAGCGCGAGGGTCGGTGCAGCCTCGGGGGCGACCTGGAGCGGACGGCCTCGGTGCGGCAGTTGACCGCGGGCTTCGGCACTACGGCCCGAAGGGGTGACGCAGCGGCAGCGCGCGAGGTGGTGCAACACGGGAACGGCCTCGGGGCGGCGGCGGAGATCACGTGGCGCGACACTAGAGCTCTAAGGGGCGACGCAGCGGCGACACGGATCGGTGAGCCACGGGGAGAACCACGGGGCGGCGGCGCTGCGGCCCGACGGGGCGAGGCAGCGGCAGCCTGTTGCTCGATCGGCAGAGGGGCGCGCTGAACTCGGGGACAGGGCGGTGATGGCCGGCGTAGATTGATGATCGGCCCAGCGCATGGACGACAGTTGTGAGGGGCCGTCTGTCGCGTGAGGCCGCCGGGTCGGGGCGACGGGCGGGCAGACGCACGAACGACGGACGTTAGGGGCCACCTGTCGCGCGGGGCCACCAGGTCGGTGAAGAGGTCGGCCGATCGCGCGGGTGTCGGAGTAGAGGCGCACGATGGTCGAACGCGGTGGCAAGCGACACAACCCGATCAAACATAGATCGGAAAACCAGAAAGAAAAACGCCGATCAAAACGACCGGCGAGAGAGTGAAAAAACCGGGAGCAAGGGCTCGGGCAAAAGACTCTCTAGGGAAGCCGGTCAAAACGACCGGCGGACGAACCCTAGGTACGGACGGCGCGACGACCGATGGCGGTCATTGAGGCCGACCACCCCGGAGGCGGCGTGCGGGGCGGAAGCGGCGGGCGACGGCTAGGGTTTGGATCGGTTAGGCTGATACTATGTTATAAGCGAGAGAGGGATTTGATGAAATCGTTGTATTGCTTGAGCCTCGTGGGCATATATATAGTGAGTACAAGGTCGTCTTGGAGTATAAGGCAAGGTGGAATAAATCCTACGCTATCCTATATTTCCATAATAACTATCATACTCAACTGCTACGAGCCATACGACGGTCTCTGCGACATTCGACTGCTTCAACGACCCCGACGACAGCAGAAGGCTGAGGAGTGGATTTGGTTTCGAGTGATCTATGATTTCTGCCACCTCCAACTCGAGAACTAAGCAAGAGGATCAGAATTGGGATCAGGGCGAGGATGGACCCCACCGACATAAGAACCTGAGTCGCTAGGGAAACCCTAGGCGCCAGGACCGAAAACCCGCGTGCTATATGTCAAGGCGTTTATTATATTGTTCTGGCACTTGTGTGACTATATTGAGGCCCGTTTTAGGCACCCGCCGAGCGCCGGAAATGCTAGGGCGGTCGCAGCACAACCATTAGATCGAGTCGACCCGCACTGTTGGATTTGTCTCTTCCGAATCGTCTCCTTGCTCCGGCTTAGTCACATGATGGGCCGTGACACATATACGCCCACCCTTCTCGATGGACTCTTTCATAAGAGTGCCAGGAGGCGAGTGTTAATTTTTTTAGCCAAACTGCACCCTTTATTGAACGTTTAGAAACATAGGGATACAGATGATATCGGGCAAACTAGTAAGCCAGACATGGCGCCCTTAACTAAGAGAGGCAGTGGCCTTTGCTAAGGCATGGTCCTCCCCATTATGTTTCCTACTTTCATAAATAAAATTTACATCATGAAAAGATCTCCTCTGATGCTTAATCTCTTGTAAGATAGAAAAATATTGGCATGGAACTCCAGCCTCTATGTTGGTCACCACTTCAAGGCAATCGGATGCTACACAGATAGATTGGATACTACTAGGGAAAAGCCTATACACAGAAAGGTACTAGTAGCGAGGGTTAAAAACCCTCGCTACTGCTACTTACCAATAGCGCAGGTTTTTAAACCTCGCTACTACTAAGTTGATAGCAGCAGCGCAGGTTTTTAACCCTCGCTGCTACTAAGCGGTCTCTACCGTGCCCCCCGGGACTTGCCATAGTAGTAGCGCGGGTTTTTAAAACCTCGCTACTACTAAGTTTGATAGTAGTAGCGTTGCTTTTTAGCCCTCGCTGCTACTAAGTGGTGCCATAGTAGTAGTGAGGGGGTAAAAAACCGCGCTACTACTAAAGGTCCCATTTTCAAACTCTACCCCCCATGTGGATCGCCTTTTCAGTTTTAAAAATAAATAAAACAAAATGATGAAAATGTCAAAAAAATAAAAGAAAATAAGTTTCCCATGTGATATGTGGTCTAGTTGTTGGGAAAATTTGCAAATATGAATTTCGACTTTATTTGCAAAATCTCTCGAGAATTTGTAAAAATGGGCATAACTTTTGCATACTAACTCCGATGAAAAAGTTTTTATATGAAAAATCATCTACTCAAAAAGTTACATCCAAATTTATTCGGGGGAATCACGTTAAACATTTTCAAAATCCTCAAAAACCTAACAGAAAAAAAGTTACGGGGCTTTTAAGATCTAGAGTGGAAAAAATCGAAAAAATTTCAAACTGTGTGGTCAAACTATGGTCAAACAATGATCAAACTAATTATTCTAGAATATTAGTGTTACTAAATAATTATTTTAGTTTTTTTTAATTTTGGTCAAATCTGGTCAAACTATGGCCAAACTGTGGTCAAACTAATTATTGAAGAAATATTAGTGTTACTAATTTTTTAGAACAATAGTTTCAAACTCAAATAGTGAAATGTGTGACTTCATGCTCACGCTAAATTCCTGAGGTTAATAGGATTGACATCTTAGTATTGTCAGGAAAACAACAAATGTAGATTTGGAAACGAGGGAGAATAGAACTCGGAAGTTAAGCGTGCTCAGGCTGGAGTAGTGAGAGGATTGGTGACCGTCCGGGAAGTTAGATGATTTGGAATGATGAGAGGTGATTAGAGATTAAATTGAGCAGCGATGAGGGGTGATTAGAGATTTGAGGTTAAAATAATTCAGAAATTTGAAAATTAGGGGAAAAATCAAAATATTTTTTCAAAAAAATTCAAAAAAAAAACCCGCGCTGGTAGTAGTAGCGTGGGTTTTTACCCACGCTACTATTAAAGGACATAGTAGTAGCGCGAGTGGCACCCGCGCTACTGCTATACGTTAGCTGTAGCGCCTTATTAGTAGCGCCGGCCCCCGCGCTGTTAATAGGCCCAAAACCCGCGCTGCTGCTAGGCTTTTCCCTAGTAGTGGGACATGCAGGTCCATAGCGAGAGAAAGTGCTTCGCGGCAAGCTTGTGCTTCAAGAACTGCAGGGTCAAGGAGGCCGTCATGTATGATGGCGGAGGCACCAAGAAACATGCCTCGCTTGTCTCTGCAAACCACCGCTGATGCTGCCTGATCACCGATCTTCGAGAAACCACCATCTACATTCATCTTGACTTCATGAGTGGCGGGCGGAATCCATAGGTTAGGCTGTGCCCCTTCATTTGTATTCCCTATATTAGCATGCAGGTCCCCCGCATTCACATGCAGGTCCCTGGAATTTGCGTTCAGGCCCTTTGGCTTTGCGTTCTTCTCGGGAATCATCTCTAGTTCGGCCAAGAAATTGTTGATGAAAACATGAGTGCTCAGCGGGCTTTGGTATTGGTTATCGTGGATGGCGCGGCGCCTTGCCCACGAAATAGCCCACATTGTGTCGAGCAACCGTGCTAATTCCGCCGAAGGTAATGTATCAACCAGCCAGAGCATCCATAGCTTCGCATCATCTGTTCTGTTGGATTTGATAGTCTCCGTGAGTTCTTCATCAGCAAGTGCCCAAACACACCTTGACATGCGACAGTCGAAGAGGGAATGACGCCAAGTATTATTAGCAGCGTGCACTCCGTCGAATCGGCCATGCTGCGGTGGTGGCGGACAGCACCTGTCGGGATCGAAGTCTTAGATAATCTCCAGGCAAAAACTCTGACTTTCGAAGGAACCGGAGCTCCCCACAGCAGTGTCCATGACATGCGGTCAGTCTCAACATTAGAGTGCCCGTCGGTATGCTCGAGCGAATCTGTTCGTTGTTGCTCTTTTGTGAGAGTGTGGTGCCGGGAGGCGAGTGTGATATATCACTTGTATCAAGCATTTGCTAGTACTCGACCGCACAATACTTAAGTAGGGCCCAATAAGCACAGCCGATGGATAGATTTTCTTTCCGGTTCATGCAACACGCAGCTCTCTTCTTGGTTTTCCTCCATGAGTTTTTGCTACTGTTTTTGTGTTACTTGCTTTCCACGATGTTTTTGTGTCAGGTTTCTTCTGGGTTTTTTGCATTTCTGTTTTTTGCTTGATTTATTATTATTATTATTATTATTATTATTATTATTATTATTATTATTATTATTATTATTATTATTATTATTATTATTATTATTGCCCATTTGTTTATTACCAATTTTCTTGTTTTGTTCTTCTTTCTATGCCTTCTCTCTTCCTTTCATTTCTTTTAAATTTATCTCCTTATTTGTAAAATGATCATTAGACATGAATTTTAAATCACAGAATGTACATTTCATAAATACACGATGACTATTTTATAAAAACAAAATAAACTCCTTTTTGATATATGATGATTATTTTCTTAAATACAAGATAATATTTTCAAGTTAATTTTTGTTACTTGATACATTGTGTATTTAACATCTAAATTACTCTACCTGCTAGCTTGCATCAAAATACGCTGATGTCATTATCTAATTTCTAGTTCGTCAAGTATTTATTTCATTCTTAAGAATAGAGGGATTGAATCAATAGCCATTGCTAGCTAAATAATATAGCAGCAGATCCATGTTTTTAGGCGAAGGTTGGCCAATAGCTAACTTTTTATATGATTTTTAGGCCAAATATGTCTTTCTTTAACATTTTTTTAATTAGTAGCCAAATGCTATATTACTTGTACCGATCAATAGCTAGCACACACCTGTAGAACAACTGAGAGCCGCTATGACCTGATAAGCACAGCAGGTGAACTGGTTACTTTCTGGTTCATGCAACACTAGATTTCCTGTTCCTTTTCCTCCCTTATTTTTTGTTTATAATTGCATAAAGTTCCTTGTTTTTAGCGGCTTTTTTGTGTTTGGTTTCTTCTGTTTTTTGCATGAAATTTTTTTCTTGATTTATTTTTATTAGTTTTGCATTTTCTTTATTTCCCATTTTTTTCTTCTTATTTTCCTTTTTTTTACTATTTCCTCGTCCTTTATTTTTTATTTTCACTTATTTCCCTTTTTTATTTAGAAAATAAACATTACACATGAAATTTGTATCACATAATTTACGTATTTTAAACACATGATGAATACTTTTTAACACACAATGAATATTTTTGATATGTGATGGCTATTTTCCTAAATACGGTTAATATTTTCAAGCGTAGTTTATTACATATATGTTTTTTTGAAAATTATGTGAATATCTGCTTAAAATCATGGCCAGTTCAATAATATATGAACATTTCTGAAAATAAATGAACACTATTTGTAAATTCGTGAAATTTCTTTTCTAAATAAATGATTTTTTAAGAAACTAAATGAATATTTTTATAAATAGGTCAATCAGTTTTGACCGTACAAAACACTTTATTTAGAATAGTAAAAAACTTTTTCAGTTGTATTAGATATTCTCGAATGAGTAAGCAAATTTTCTTTTAGACAAACTAGTTTGTAAAATGCGCAAAAAGAAAAATTGAACAAAAATATTTTCTATATATTGTGATAAAATTAATATAAGAGGAGAAAAAGGAAAAGAACCAAGTAAAAATATATACAAAGGACAGATAAGGGCAAAAACACCGTAAAATCACAACAAAGATTATGTCCACCGGGATAACTGACCATGAGGGGTTTGTGGGTGAAAGGTGAGCATTTGGTGAGGGACATGAGGGATTGTAGTCGCGAGATGGGCATAGCTGGGAATGGATCTTCATGAAGGAGCCATACTATTTAACTAAATACCCATATGATATTGCTTCTTTTTCTGTGCATATTAAATGGTATAAACATCCCTCATTAATATCAAGCATGTTTTTCCATCTCGGATGTTAAACATGTGCATGTCTTGTACATCTAGCAATGGGATCACGAAATTGTATTGCTGCTAGATTTGTTTGAACTGAAGGGTTCATGTCGAACATGAACATGCACAGCATCAGGTTTACTTGACAAGGCTAACAAATTGGCTTTGGACCTTGTGGCAAAGGAGGTCGGGAGCCGGGTATAAGATACATGGTCGTATGGTGATTTCATTAGTAAGGGGTTGCTTACCGGGTGGGCAAGTCGACTAGCAGTGATGCTAAATGTCTAGTTAGTCTACGTTAGGTGGATCCTGGGTCAATTGTAGACGGATGACGGCCACATTGGAAGTATTTCTTTTTTGGCTTGATTTACTCCACATAAACGCGTTGCTTAGCGTTTGCATATTTTGTTTTGTAGATGGTACCTTCTGGTCCAGTTTTGAACTTAGCTTTAAAATCAATCCTGAATCAAGCAAACCTTCTGACCTGGTATAAAAATCTGAGAACTGTTATCAAGAACGATAAAAGAACATGTTCTAGATGATCCACTTCTTGAGGAATGTGCAAAATAAATGCGCTGCAAGTGGGGCGAATGATATATATTGTTTGTACCGAGCATTAGCTAGCGCTCACTAGCGGAACACCTTAGAAGGGTCATGACCCGACAAGCGCACACGATTGGGCGGTTTCCTTTCCAGTTAATGCAACATGCGTCTCTTTTCTTGGTTACCCCCTCCCCCCTATTTTTTTGCTGCTGGTTTTATCTTTTCTAGTTTTTTGCGAGGCTTTTGTGTCTTATTTCTTCTATTGTTTTTCATTTTCTCCTTGATTTATTTCTATTGTTTTGTCCTTTCCCTATTTCCCCTTTTTCTTTTTTTTTCTATTTTCACTTTATTCTCTTTCTTTATTTTCATTAGATTTTTCTTTATTTTCTTTTTGATTTAAAAAAGAACATTACCCATGCCATTTTCAATTGCAAAATGTACATTATTCAATATACGATGACCATTTTTCACAAATGATGGAATTTTTTTGATATATTAAAGATATTTTCTTAAATACAGTTTTACTTGCTATATGATTTTCTTAAAAATTTCGTGAATATTTTTTTACATCCCCGAACACTTTAATAATTACATGCAATTTTTACAAAATACATAAAAAATTCTTTTAAAATAAATGAAAATTTCATTTTCTAAATGTACGAATATTTTTAAGAAATCAAATGAATATTTTTCTAAATAGGTCATGAATCATTTTCGAAAGTAAAAGAACATTTTATTTAGAATAGACATACACATTTTAAAGTTCTTACACATATTTAATGAGTGAGCACTTCTTATTTTACCTGAAATACTTTTTTCAAATGTGCAAAATGAAAATTTGACCCAGAATACTTTAGATGTTTTATATATAAAATAAACACACAAGAAGAAATATAAAACAACAAGTAAAAATGAATAAAAAATACAAATAAAGAAGCAAAAGCACTGCAAAATGAGAAGAATTTTTTTTTGCCAACTAGGGTGACCCACGGTGGAGGCATTGCGATTGAATGGTGAGCATTCGGCTATGGTCATGAGGGATGCTAGTGGAGATATGGGTGTAGCTAGGAAAGTTAGTGGCCGTATCGCTTGCAATAGCAACATCATATTCTACTCACGACCTCAAATTAGCTTGGGATGATTTGTAAATTCAAAAATAATAATATGAAAACATATTAAAAAAAATTCTGAAATTGTTTGGTTGCAAAGATTGACAAATTTTCTGGATGCTTTTAAGATTTCATCATGATAGAACATTCATGGAAGTCATGGCAAAAATAACAAAATTAGCACTCCAAAATGCTTTTGAAAATAGCACTTTTGGAGAGCGATTTTGTTTTTTTCCATGACTTCCACGAATGTTCTTTTATGATGAAATTTTACAAGCACCCAGAAAATTTGTCAATGTTTTTCAAAAACAAAATATTGTTTTTGTTTTTTCTTCATTTTTTCCAGAATTTACTGTTCACCCGAGCTACAATAATAATAATGATACAATCTCTATCTCTACTACTTAAAAAGAATGTAAGGTTTCCATTTCACCTCTCTTTCCTGTATCCTTCCTTATATATATCCCACTCTTTCCTTCTCCTCTTTAATTTTTTCCTCTCATCTCTAATTTTTCTCCCATCCATTCTCCCTAAAATAGAATCAATTGTCTCATGTTTTATTAACTTACCAAAAAACACATTGTGTTTGGTAAATAATTAAATTCTTACCAAATAAGTGCTTAACAATAAAATGGCATGTAAATCATGGCGATTGGATACAAAAACTTGCTAAATGCGATATGGAGCCAATGAGATGCTGACAAGGCTGCTGCCAAATGGGTCCAGACGTGGGTAATGTGGCTTCTTACATGTGGGTCCAATGCCATACACCGGTGATGGCACACATAACTATCACAATTTGTAGATACTGTGAGTTTGTTATATATTGTAATTGGCGGGCATATTTGAATTGTTTTCCATCTTGACAATTTTTATATGAATTTGTGTGAAAATTCAATTTCAATGCCAATTCAGCTATCTTTACTGCAATTAAATGGCGGACGATTATCACACAGACTTTTGTGAGCCATCACAATAACAAACCATGGGACAGAGCCGCACAATAAAATTAGGAAAATGACATAGTTTCATGACCATCAAACATTGCATTAATTAGTATAATGGGGTTTGTTTGCTCAGCTATAGACATGGGTCCTGCCGACGCAATCGTGGCGATGTACTTAAGCATTCCATCAAGATCATTAAGCCTCATTCCATAGCTAAAGTTTTCTCTTCCTTGGCATTCTTGACGAATTCAAGTTCTTCCTGCTAGTCTACAAGGGGAAGTGTTGATAGATTTAAGATGATTATGCAGATCTAACAGGGCCATTATCAAGGATTCAATTTCATCTTGATGCTCTGGTAGAGCCTTCTTTTTTGCGAGAAAACTTCAGATCTGTCCATCTTCAATCTTGGCAGGACAACGGACAACAGAAATAATAAAACTTACATCCAGATCCATAGACCACCTAGCGACAACTACAAGCACTGAAGCGAGCCGAAGGCGCACCGCCACCATCGCCCCTCCCTCGACGAAGTTGGACACAACTTCTTGTAGTAGACAGTCGGGAAGTTTTCGTGCTAGGGCCCCATAGGACCAGCGCACCAAAACAAAAACTGCCGCCGATGAAGAATAACGTAGATCGAAAGGATCCAACCCGAAGACACACGAACATAGACGAACAACAATCAGAACCGGGATCCACCGAGGATAAATACGCCGGCGACACACCTCCACACGCCCACCAACGATGTTAGAAGCCTTCTCTGACACCTTCAAGTATGTTTTGCTGGCGGGTACGTAATCTTCACAGATTGAAGTTCATGCTACGCATTTGGCAGGACATGCTTCACGTTCTTGCTGCTGCTCTGCCAGGTCCATCTTGACAGCTTCAATTTCTAGTTGTTGGTCTGCTAGGGAATTCTTAACAGCTCCAAGTTCATTTTTCTGCTTTGGTAGGGCCTTTTTCATAGCATCAAGTTCCTACTACTGCATTGCCAGTGTATGTTCGTCTGCTTCTGTTGCTTCTTGATGCACCACCACGACATTGTTGATAGCTTCAGGTTGTTGTTTCTGTACCCCGGTACTTGCAACAAGGTCATCATTTGAGAATCCTTACTTTCCCTACAAAACAATATATATGCAGGTTACAACATAGGGATGAATTCCAAAATATATATGAACATGCCACAATACACAGTGGTAGGGTAAATATAGATAATTACATGTAAATTCTGTAAAATATGTGAACATTCTTTGAAAAAATGAAATTTATTTTCCAAATACATGAGTATTTTTTATAAATTAAATGGATATTTTTCTAAATAGTTCACGAATCATTTTTGAAAGTGCAAGACCATTTTATTTAGAATACTCAAACACTTTTTCAATTTTATTACACATTTTTAATTAGTGGGCACTTCATTTTTTACCTGAACTATTTTTTTCCAAATGTGCAAAATGATAATATGACTCAGAATGGTTTTTTATATATATAATAAACACAGGAGGAGAAAAAGAAAAAAAACAAGTACAAATGAGTAAAAAGAACAAATAAAGCAGGAAAAGCACTGCAAAAATCATAAATAAACATATTGCGTCAACAACGGTGACCTGCAGTGGAGGCATTGCGGGTGAATGGTGAGCATTCCACGAGGGTCATGACTCATGAGGTGCTAGCGGAGATATGTGCGTAGCTAGGAAAGGTAGTGACCGTATCGCTTGTTATAGCTGATACAAAGCACCACCCATACCGAAAACCATCGATAGTTAAGATTATCTATTGTAGAAAAGTTCTGATCAAGATAATTTTTAACATGGACATATATGCATGGGCCATCAGATGAACAGAGAAACTGAAACACTTATAACCATCACGTACGTACTCCAAAACGAATATATGGAGAGAAAAATGGAGAAATTAATCAATTAGGTTGCCGCACACGGATTAATTGCTTGTTCATCATCACAATACAATTAGCAAGACACCATGTGTTTGTGTGCCATGACAATGACATACATCAAAGCTAAGCAAGACTAGTACATCATCATCTCTTGGATCATCTACTGGATGCAGGTTTCGGAGTTCTTCATCACGCACTCGGCCCTCACGTGGTGAAAGGATCCACTCTCCTAGACTAGTACAGTCGTGTCGTCGCAGAAGTCGAGCAGCTCATCTAACGTGCACCGGAAGGCGTCGTCTTCATCCTCTGCAGCGCCAGTGCCTTCTTGGACTTCGCCGTCGAGTTTGCCGGGCAAGAACCCCTGCGCCACCACAGCGTCATGGAGCTCGGGAAAATCTTGAAGCATGTCGGCGGTGAAGAACCCGCCTGGATCCACGCTGCCGTCGTCCCCTACTCCGGTTCCGGGCGGCAACAACGTCTCGCCTTCGTCGGACATGAACCAGCGCCCATACTCATGAAGCATCCCGGGTTGTTGGACGATCGGCGGTTCCTGGCGGCGTGGGGTTTGGGGACGTGGAGCATCCGGGTGCTGGACGTCGGCGGCCTTCCTTTTCCTGGAACCGGGAGCATTGATTACCTCGTCGTATGTGGTCTCGCTCCTGTGACGAGACACGCAGACCTTGCAGAGCACCAAGCCGTCTTGCTTGTCATCGCTGTACTCGTTCATGCACCAGCCGATCCTGATCCTCTCTTTCTCTCCCGGCAACTTCTTGATGTAGCTGAGGTTTCGTCTATGGCCTACGAGTTTACCTTGGTTGTCTAGCACGGGGATCCCGCCCTTCTCCGAGTGCCAGTAGTAACCCTCGCCCGCGTCGGCCACGGCGCGCTGCCGCCTCCCGCCACCGCGGCCGCCTTTGTTGGTCTGGTGACGACGGGCAGGGGTGAAGAAGTACCAGACGCCCCCTTTCCCGTCGCCCTTGTCCGTTCCTTGCGCGTGTTGATACATCTCGACGAGGTCGCCGGGGGCAGCGGAGTAGGCGTCGAACTCGTGGATGAGGCGGCTGGCGAAGAAGGCGTCCGGTCCGGCGGCGACCCGTGGGCGGAGGAACTTGGTGATCAGCTCGTGCTCGGCTGGGTCGAAGGCGTAGCCGGCGGGAGGATCCAGCTTGCCGGCGGCCATCGCAGAGCTAGCTACGCACGTACAGTACGAGATGGATCAAGTAGCTAGGTATGTACGTGTAACCCTGAACTCGCTAGCTGCTTGCCTTGCCTGGGTACGTACCTAGCTTATATAGATGGATCGACAGCGAGCCCGCCCGGGATTCAGTTTCCTTGACCGGTCATACGTACGTGTCCTAAGCAATCCGTACATAAAATGGATTTGTACAGCAATCCGTACATAAAATGGATTAGTGCAGCACGCCCCATGATGCTCCGTCGCTGCACCGACGTTGCTCCATTGCAGCTCGCGTCGCTCGGTAATACTCCGTCAGAGCACCGGCGACCCCGACGTTGCTCCATTGCTGCACCACGCCACCCGGTGATGCTCCATCGCAGCAGCACTGAAGGCCACGGACAGTTCTACTGTTATAAGGGATAGAGGGATTTGATGGAAACATTCTCTTGCTTGAGCCACGTGGACACACACACACACACATATATATATATTTAGTACCCCAGGGCGAAGAATTACTTATTCTTCACCCCGGTCGATCGTCCCCGCCACGGTACGGCTTGGCCTGGTTTCAACTGACGTAAAATTGTATCAGTACCTTCGTAAGATTACCTTGATGCTGGGAGGAGCCAGCCCACTCCTCGATGCTAATTAGGTGCTCACCTGCGAGCGGTTTCTACTTTCTACTTTGAACGTGGAGGGCGTGGTGAGCGGTGGAGATCGACGACGTGATGCTCGGCGGAGATTTTTGTCGCCCCTGTCCTCCTCTCCCCCGTACACTTGGCGATTAGGAGGCGACAGTGGCGGCGGCCGAGGTGGAGGGGCTGATGGGACGGCGATTTGGGCCGCGGCGGCGCCGGCCACTGCATGCAAATCCAGTCCTCCTCTGTCGGAACAGGCGCCAGCGACAAGAAGATGGCGGTGACTGCCCTCCTCCGTATGGTCTGCTCTCTCTCTAACCTAGTAATATTTTTTTCTCCTTGGTCTGGTTTTCCCATGATTTCTTCCTTCTTGGAGATTGATGCTTACAAATTGGATCGTAAAAGTTCCTCCTCCATCTCTTTATTTGGACGTCTGCACGCGTATGCTTTCTAAGCTCTGAGATTTTTTTTTCCAACTTGCTAGTGATTTCTCGTGACTAGGAGCAGTCTCATCTGTGAAAGATCTACTTGCAGTTGTGGAATGATCCGATTTAGGCAGACTTAGTTGCAAGAGCTCGTCTTAGTAAATCAATTAGCCAACTTAATTAGCTGACAGAAATTTAAAGGAGGTTAATCAGAATCTGATTTGCGTGATAGTATGCTGGAAAGCAACTTGCAGCCTGTTATTGCCAATGGCAAGAAGAGTACACATTTAATGCTTTACTACTGGTCTTGTTTCCTTTTGGAATAGGTTACTACTTTATTATGTAGTTAGTTTGTTTACTGTTGGGTTCAAGCGAATCACTGTTCTCAAATTCATACTGTCCATTTGATTTTCACGGGATGGAAAGGGTCTGTCTCAAGTGCTAACCTGATAGAATAAACCTCTGAGGCAGTAACCAGTTTTGTATTTGAGCTCTTGGAATATAATTTCTACAATATTTAAATACATATTCATTCGAAAACAGTTTTTTGCTCTTTAATCCACTTTGTATGTTTGCCCACTAGATATTTTAATGGATGAGACGGAGCTGCTAAATTAAAGATTTTCAGTGTTTTTTATGTTATGTTGTAGTCTGGTGTGGCATGAGGTGAGAGAAAATGAAGGCATTAGGATGGTATGCCATCATTGTGAACCTGCTGTTGTAGAAAGAAGGAAATCAGAAAGGGTAGATCACAATAAAATGTGAAAAACAAGCTTCACACTGCAAGCAACAAAGAATCACACACCCCAAGAGGAAGTGTGAATCATCCAAGCCCAAGTAACCATGATCTGAATGTGCAATGTCACTGAATTGTTATAATGTTTTGTTCATTTTTGAGTTAGGAAAACCACTGACATTGAGGCCGATCATACCTCTGAATAGATAAAGAAATTTAAACCTTTTAGTGGGCTCATCTTGCTAAATAACACAAACGTGTCATTTCTTAAACTTGAATTGTTCTAATAAAAATATGGATTTTCACTTTTGACCTGCAGTTGTTGACGGTCTCTATGTGGAAGGGTTCAGAACTTTCTCTAGGTGCAGACCTGAATACTAGTGGTACACACTTGCAACTAGCAAAATTTGCAAGATGTAGGGTCAGGTTTTCTTGTTCCAGTGGATGGTAAATTTGTAGCTCTTTGCCTCATCCATCAAAACACTTCATACACCTGCAGTACACTAACCTTCTCTGTTTTGCTTCTCACATTTTTACATTGTGCTCAAGGCGAATGTTGAACGAATTTGTATGGTACGCTAGATTTCTTACATGGGTGGATGGAAACCTTAAGTTCGTAGTTACTAACCCTCACCCAGCTTGTCAATATACAAGGATGCTGCAAATTCAAGTTAGATTTATTTCAATTGCCATGAGGTGGACGCTGATCCTCACCCAGCCTGTCAATTTTCACAGATTTTTTGGTTTAGCCCACCCTCAATCCAGGAGTTATCTCGTATAAACAGGAAAATATGATTGTTCATTGAGGTTATTGCTTGTTTGTTTTCTGTAGGAAAACCAGATGGTAATCTTCTATTTTTGGCGAGTAATCATGCGATTCAATCTAGGCTCCTTCAATTTAGTTTATTCCGTAGCCATGGATACTGTAAAGAAGATCCACACCATCATCTTTGCTTATTTTTATATACTGTAAGGTGTTTGTTCGAACTAACCTATTTTCCTATATCGCAAAGCTATCCATTAAAATATGGTTAATTTCTTCCTCGTATTCTTTACCGCTGTAACACTAGATTTGATATGCATTTATGGAGTTCCATTTAATATTGATTCTATGATATGTGTCTGATGAATTATGGGGAGTATCTCTTTCACACTAATGTTAGTTGTGAACGAGCCTAGTAGTTTCATGAACTTCAATTGCTTTTCAGGTTTTTACTTACAACGTTATTAACCTCAAGTTGTTAGCTCCTTTTGTTTCATCACAGAGCGATGAAGTTTAGTAACACGACTTCTAGTAGTATTAAGAAAATCCATGTTGAAGTGACTTAAGATGCGTGTGTTTTATTTTAGATGACACTCTCGTGCCAGATTACTACACTTAGACAATGGCGTAAATAGTTAGAAGACACAGACTATTTCAATATGATGACTCCACCATTGTATTTGGCACAATTTGTTTTGTTTCAGATTTTACACTTTTTTTTCTTGTTTCTCTGTATACTTTTGATTCATACCTGCAGCCTCTGTGTTATGTGTTCATGTGATTCTGATTAATTTGGTACATCAAAAATCCCCATGAGATATCTTTGATTTCAACATTGCTACCAGTTTAGCATAGTGAAGCCTATTAATCCTTTAGTGTTCAGTGTGCTTGTCTGTTGGGGGCCTCTACATGTTTGTTGTTATACTTCTGAGAACTAAAAATATTCTGTTTTTCAGGCATATGTACAAGTGGTTGACAGCTAATGTATGAGGGATAGAGAGTAATGTCCTTGTATTTATGGTTGGAATGAGTAATGTTAAATTGAAATTTCAGACCTTCTTTTACAAATAACCAGTAGCAAAGTTCAGGTTTTGGTGAGAAGAAAAGTGAACCTAAAGGCTACAGTAAAATTAACAGTATACTATGTTGCTTACAGGCCATGGATAAGAATGTTTTAGTCGCTATAGTCCTAGAGAGATGGCTGAACAAGTAACATGATGGGAGATCTCTGGTCATCTGCAAATTAAGCTAATTGAAGATCAAGTTCGGCAGTACTCACTTTTTCAGTTCGGTGGTACTCAGTTTTCACCTACAGCAGCACTCAGTTTTATAATAGTGATTTCTAAAATGTTTCATGCCGCTGGTTACTTAGTGCTAAGTGGCATTCAATTGTTTGGACGAATTTTATTTGTAATCATAAGGATGGATTTATAAGATAACTTTGTTATTTCGTGGTTACCAAAAATGCCTCGTGTACATGATGAATTAGTGGCCTATGTTTCTCATGTTTACTGAAATTGCTTCCTACAGAACTGAGATAGTGATGGCATATGTTAGTTAAATCAATTACCAGTTTTCCTACTCGGTGTACTCAGTACAACAGAAATATTAATAGATCCAACATAAATACCAGGAACATAGGAATGCAACCTTATATATCTTTTTTAAATCAGGAAACGCCTCCTGTAAGATATATTAATAGATCCAACATAAATACCAGGAACATAGGAATGCAACCTTATATATCTTTTTTAAATCAGGAAACGCCTGCTGCAAGAGTACAGGAAGATGCGCCAAATTAGTTCCTCGCTTCGCAACTCATTCCATAAGATTATGGCAACATTAGTTGATTCTGTACTACCACCACTTTTGTGTGCCATATAGGTTGACATGCCCGAAGTAAATTACTGGCATGCAGGAGGTAATATTATGGTGCTCCCTTTTGGTTTACGGAATAGAAGTTCCTTTTCCAGAATGTAATTTTACCCCACATGGTTTTCTTTCTTACTTTTCAAATCTGACCGTGGGAGATGGCTGGGGTGAGGAATAAGAATTCCTCACCCAGGGTGATGAATAGCGCGA
>NC_041389.1:708708408-708729120 GCF_002162155.2 Triticum dicoccoides | reverse complement strand
GGTAGTCGCCGTGGAGCTGCGGAAGAAGAGTAGCGGCGGCAGCGGCCTAAGGAGGCGGCGGCGGCTAGAGAAGGAGTGCGACGACGGTGCTCGAAGTAGGCGATAATGAACCCGACAGCTTGACGAAGACCGGCGCGAACGGTGACGTTCCCGTGCCATGGAATGCGTCGCGGCGCATATCATGTGGAAGTCAACGCGCGTGGATGGCGGTGGAACGCGGGCCGCAGCGTTACGGCCCGAAGGGTCGACACAATGGCGCCCGCAGGTCGGGGCGACGACGGGGAAGATCTTAGGGTGATTGCAGGGATCACGCGTCACGCTCGCTACGGCTCGACAGGGCGACACAACGGCAGCGCGAGGGTCGGTGCATCCTCGGGGACTACCTGGAGAGGACGGCCTCGGTGCGGCAGTTGACCACGGGCTGCGGCACTACGGCCCGAAGGGGCAATGCAACGATAGCGTGCAAGGTGGTGCAACACGGGAACGGCCTCGGGGCGGCGGCGGAGATCACGTGGCGCAGCACTATGGCTCGAAGGGGCGACGCAGCGGCGACACGGATCGATGAGCCACGGGGAGAACCACGGGGCGGCGGCGCTGCGGCCCGACGGGGCGAGGCAGCAGCAACCTGTTGCTCGATCGGCGGAGGGGCGCGCTGAACTCGGGGACAGGGCGGTGATGGCCGGCGTAGATTGACGATCGGCCCGGCGCATGGACGACAGTCGTGAGGGGCCGTCTGTCGCGCGAGGCCGCCGGGTCGGGGCAACGGGCGGGCAGACGCACGGACGACGGACGTTAGGGGCCACCTGTCGCGCGGGGCCACCAGGTCGGTGAAGAGGTCGGCCGGTTGCGCGGGTGTCGGAGTACAGGCGCACGGTGGTCGACGGCGGTGGCAAGTGACACAAACCGATCAAACATAGATCGGAAAACCAGACAGAAAAACACCGATCAAAACAACCGGCGATAGAGTGAAAAAACCCGGAGCAAGGGCTCGGGCAAAAGACTCTCTAAGGAAGCCGGTCAAAACGACCGGCGGACGAACCCTAGGTACGGACGGTGTGGCGCCCGATGGCGGTCATTGAGGCCGACCACCTCGGGGGCGGCGTGCGGGGCGGAAGCGGCGGGCGATGACTAGGGTTTGGATCGGTTAGGCTGATACCATGTTATAAGGGAGAGAGGGATTTGATGAAATAGTTGTATTGCTTGAGCCTCGTGGGCATATATATACTGAGTACAAGGTCGTCTAGGAGTACAAGGCAAGGTGGAATAAATCCTACGCTATCCTATATTTCCATAATAACTATCATACTCAACAGCTATGAGCCATACGACGGTCTCTGTGACATTCGACTGCTTCAACGACCCCGCCGACAGCAGAAGGCTGAGGAGTGGATTTGGTTTCGAGTGATCTATGATTTCTGCCACCTCCAACTCGAGAACTAAGCAAGAGGATCAGAATTGGGATCAGGGCGAGGATGGACCCCGCCGACGTAAGAACCTGAGTCGCCAGGGAAACCCTAGGCGCCAGGACCGAAAACCCGCGTGCTATATGTCAAGGCGTTTATTGTATTGTTCTAGCACTTCTGTGACTATATTAAGGCCCGTTTTAGGCGCCCGCCGAGCGGCGCAAATGCTAGGGCGGTCGCAGCACAACCATTAGATCGAGTCGACCCGCACTGTTGGATTTATCTCTTCCGAATCGTCTCCTTGCTCTGGCTTAGTCACATGATGGGCCGTGACACATATACGCCCACCCTTCTCGATGGACTCTTTCATGAGAGTGCCAGGAGGCGAGTGTTTTTTCTAGCCAAACTGCACCCTTTATTGAACGTTCAGAAACATAGGGATACAGATGATATCGGGCAAACTAGTAAGCCACACATGGCACCCTTAACTAAGAGAGGCAGTGGCCTTTGCTAAGGCATGGGCCTCCCCATTATGTTTCCTACTTTCATAAATAAAATTTACATCATGAAAAGATCTCCTCTGATGCTTAATCTCTTGTAAGATAGCAAAATATTGGCATGGAACTCCAGCCTCTATGTTGGTCACCACTTCAAGGCAATCGGATGCTACACAGATAGATTGGACATGCAGGTCCATAGCGAGAGAAAGTGCTTCGCGGCAAGCTTGTGCTTCAAGAACTGCAGGGTCAAGGAGGCTGTCATGTATGATGACGGAGGCACCAAGAAACATGCCTCGCTTGTCTCTGCAAACCACCGCTGATGCTGCCCGATTACCGATCTTCGAGAAACCACCATCTACATTCATCTTGACTTCATGAGTGGCGGGTGGAATCCACAGGTTAGGCTGTGCCCCTTCATTTGTATTCCCTGTATTAGCATGCAGGTCCCCCGCATTCACATGCAGGTCCTTGGAATTTGCGTTCAGGCCCTTTGGCTTTGCCTTCTTCTCGGGAATCATCTCTAGTTCAGCCAAGAAATTGTTGATGAAAACATGAGTGCTCAGCAGGCTTTGGTACTGGTTATCGTGGATGGCGCGGTGCCTTGCCCACCAAATAGCCCACATCGTGACGAGCAACCGTGCTAATTCCGCCGAAGGTAATGTATCAACCAGTCAGAGCATCCATAGCTTCGCATCATCTGTTCTGATGGATATGATAGTCTCCGTGAGTTCTTCATCAGCAAGTGCCCAAACACACCGTGCCATGCGACAGTCGAAGAGGGAATGACGCCAAGTATTATTAGCAGCGTGACATATCGAGCACTCCGCCGAATCGGCCATGCTGCGGTGGTGGCGGACAGCACCTGTCGGGATCGAAGTCTTAGATAATCTCCAGGCAAAAACTCTGACTTTTGAAGGAACCGGAGCTCCCCACAGCAGTTTCCATGACCTGCGGTCAGTCTCGACATTAGAGTGCCCGTCGGTATGCTCGAGCCAATCTGTTCGTTGTTGCTCTTTTATGAGAGTGTGGTGCCGGGAGGCGAGTGTGATATATCACTTGTATCAAGCATTTGCTAGTACTCGACCGCACAATACTTAAGTAGGGCCCAATAAGCACAGCCGATGGGTAGATTTTCTTTCCGGTTCATGCAACACGCAGCTCTCTTCTTGGTTTTCCTCCATGAGTTTTTGCTACTGTTTTGTGTTACTTGCTTTCAGCGATGTTTTTGTGTCAGGTTTCTTCTGGGTTTTTTGCATTTCTATTTTTTGCTTGATTTATTATTATTATTATTATTATTATTATTATTATTATTATTATTATTACTATTATTATTATTATTGCCCGTTTGTTTATTACCCATTTTCTTTTTTTGTTCTTCTTTCTATGCCTTCTCTCTTCCTTTCATTTCTTCTAAATTTATCTCCTTATTTGTAAAATGATCATTAGACATGAATTTTAAATCACAGAATGTACATTTCATAAATACACGATACCTTTTTTAACAAAACACAATAAACTCCTTTTTAATATATGATGATTATTTTCTTAAATACAAGATAATATTTTCAAGTTAATTTTTGTTACTTGATACATTGTCTATTTAACATCTAAATTACTCTACCTGCTAGCTTGCATCAAAATACGCTGATGTCATTATCTAATTTCTAGTTCGTCAAGTATTTATTCCATTCTTAAGAATAGAGGGATTGAATCAATAGCCATTGCTAGCTAAATAATATAGCAGCAGATCCATGTTTTTAGGAGAAGGTTGGCCAATAACTAACTTTTTATATGATTTTTAGGCCAAATATGTCTTTCTTTAACATTTTTTTAATCAGTAGCCAAATGCTATATTGCTTGTACCGATCAATAGCTAGCACACACCTGTAGAACAACTGAGAGCCGCTATGACCCGATAAGCACAGCAGACGAGCTGGTTACTTTCTGGTTCATGCAACACTAGATTTCTTGTTCCTTTTCCTCCCTGATTTTTTGTTTATAATTGCATAAAGTTCCTTGGTTTTAGCGGGTTTTTTTGTGTCTGGTTTCTTCTGTTTTTTGCATGCTGTTTTTTTCTTGATTTTTTTAGTTTTGCATTTTCTTTATTTCCCATTTTTTCTTCTTATTTTCCTTTTTTTAATATTTCCTCGTCCTTTATATTTTATTTTCACTTATTTCCCTTTTTCATTTAGAAAATAAACATTACACATGAAATTTGTATCACATAATTTACGTATTTTAAACACATGATGAATACTTTTTAACACACAATGAATATTTTTTATATGTGATGGCTATTTCCTAAATACGGTTAATATTTTCAAGTGTACTTTATTACATATATGTTTTTTTGAAAATTATGTGAATATCTGCTTAAAATCATGGTCAGTTCAATAATATATGGACATTTCCTAAAATAAATGAACACTATTTGTAAATTCGTGAAATTTCTTTTCTAAATAAATGATTTTTTAAGAAACTAAATGAATATTTTTATAAATAGGTCAATCGGTTTTGACCGTACAAAACACTTTATTTAGAATAGTAAAAAACTTTTTCAGTTGTATTAGATATTCTCGAATGAGTAAGCAAATTTCTTTTAGACAAACTAGTTTGTAAAATGCGCAAAAAGAAAACTTGAACAAAAATATTTTCTATATATTGTGATAAAATTAATATAAGAGGAGAAAAACGAAAAGAACCAAGTAAAAATATATAGAAAGGACATATAAGGGCAAAAACACCGTAAAATCACAACAAAGATTGTGTCCACCAGGATAACCGATCATGAGGGGTTTGTGGGTGAAAGGTGAGCATTCGGTGAGGGACATGAGGGATTGTAGTGGCGAGATGGGCATAGCTGGGAATGGTAGTGACTGTGTTGCTTGCTATAGGTGATGCATAGCACCATCTAGGTCAAGTACCATCTAACTAAAATTATTAACTCTAGAAAAATCTAATCAAGATTATTTGCAACATGGACATATATGCATGGGTAATCAGATGAGAAGAAAATGTTGCACATGAGCAAGCGTAGACCGGACTTATTTTTCATGGGCTAGCGGAGTCGGAACCTACTTGGATGGATCTTCATGAAGGAGCCATACTATTTAACTAAATACCCAATTGATATTGCTTCTTTTTCTATGCATATTAAATGGTATAAACATCCCTCGTTAATATCAAGCATGTTTTTCCATCTCGGATGTTAAACATGTGCATGTCTTGTACATCTAGCAGTGTGATCACGAAATTGTATTGCTGCTAGATTTGTTTGAACTGAAGGGTTCATGTCGAACATGCACATGCACAGCATCAGGTTTACTTGACAAGGCTATCAAATCGGCTTTGGACCTTGTGGCAAAGGAGGTCGGGAGCCGGGTATAAGATACATGGTCGTATGGTGATTTCATTAGTAAGGGGTTGCTTACCGGGTGGGCAAGTCGACTAGCAGTGATGCTAAATCTCTAGTTAGTCTACGTTAGGTGGATCCTGGATCAATTGTAGACGGACGCCGGTCACATTGGAAGTATTTCTTTTTTGGCTTGATTTACTCCACATAAACGCGTTGCTTAGCGTTTGCATATTTTGTTTTGTAGACGGTACCTTCTGGTCCAGTTTTGAACTTAGCTTTGAAATCAATCCTGAATCAAGCAAACCTTCTGACCTGGTATAAAAATCTGAGAATTGTTATCAAGAACAATAAAAGGACATGTTCTAGATGATCCACTTCTAGAGGAATGTGCAAAATAAATGCGCTGCAAGTGGGGCGAATGATATATATTGTTTGTACCGAGCATTAGCTAGCGCTCACTAGCGGAACACCTTAGGAGGGTCATGACCCTATAAGCGCACACGATTGGGCGGTTTCCTTTCCAGTTAATGCAACATGCGTTTCTTTTCTTGGTTACCCCCTCCCCCCTATTTTTTGTGCTGCTGGTTTTTATCTTTTCTAGTTTTTTGCGAGGCTTTTGTGTCTTATTTCTTCTACTGTTTTTCATTTTCCCCTTGATTTATTTCTATTATTTTGTCCTTTCCCTATTTCCACTTTTTCTTTTTTTTCTATTTTCACTTTATTCTCTTTCTCTATTTTCATTAGATTTATCTTTATTTTCTTTTTGATTTAAGAAAGAACATTACCCATGCCATTTTCAATTGCAAAATGTACATTATTCAATATACGATGACCATTTTTAACAAACGATGGACTTTTTTTGGATGTATTAAAGATATTTTCTTAAATACAGTATTACATTTATTAGGATATTTTCGTTTTACCCTCTATATGATTTTCTTAAAAATTTCGTGAATATTTTTTTACATCCCTGAACACTTTAATAATTACATGCAATTTTTACAAAATAGATAAAAATTCGTTTAAAATAAATGAAAATTTCATTTTCTAAATGTATGAATATTTTTAAGAAAGCAAATGAATATTTTTCTAAATAGGTCATGAATCATTTTCGAAAGTAAAAGAACATTTTATTTAGAATAGACACACACATTTTAAAGTTCTTACACATATTTAATGAGTGAGCACTTCTTATTTTACCTGAAATATTTTTTTAAATGTGCAAAATTAAAATTTGACCCAGAATAGTTTAGATCTTTTATATATATAATAAACACACAAGAAGAAATATAAAACAACAAGTAAAAATGAATAAAAATTACAAATAAAGAAGCAAAAGCACTGCAAAATCAGAAGAAAAAAATTGCGCCAACTAGGGTGACCCACGATGGAGGCATTGTGATTGAATGGTGAGCATTCGGCTATGGTCATGAGGGATGCTTGTGGAGATATGGGTGTAGCTAGGAAAGTTAGTGGCCGTATCGCTTGCAATAGCAACATCATATTCTGCTCACGACCTCAAATTAGCTTGGGATGAATTGTAAATTCAAAAATAATAATATGAAATCATATTAAAAAAATTCTAAAATTGTTTGGTGGCAAAGATTGACAAATTTTCTGGCTGCTTGTAAGATTTCATCATGATAGAACATTCATGGAAGTCATGGCAAAAATAACAAAATTAGCACTCCAAAATGCTTTTGAAAATAGCACTTTTGGAGATTGATTTTGTTTTTTTCCATGACTTCCACGAATGTTCTTTTATGATGAAATTTGACAAGCACCCAGAAAATTTGTCAATGTTTTTCAAAAACAAAATATTGTTTTTGTTTTTTCTTCATTTTTTCCAGAATTTACTGTTCACCCGAGCTACAATAATAATAATAATGATACAATATCTATCTCTACTACTTAAAAAGAATGTAAGGTTTCCATTTCACCTCTCTTTCCTGTATCCTTCCTTATATATATCCCACTCTTTCCTTCTCCTCTTTAATTTCTCATCTCTAATTTTTCTCCCATCCATTCTCCCTAAAATAGAATCAATTGTCTCATGTTTTATTAACTGACCAAAAACACATTTTGTTTGGTAAGTAATTAAATTCTTACCAAATAAGTGCTTAACAATAAAATGGCATGTAAATCATGGCGATTGGATACAAAAACTTGCTAAATGCGATATGGAGCCAATGAGATGCTGACAAGGCTGCTGCCAAATGGGTCCAGACGTGGGTAATGTGGCTATCACAATTTGTAGTTACTGTGAGTTTGTTATATATTGTAATTGGCGGGCATATTTGAATTTTTTTTTCATCTTGACAATTTTTATATGAATTTGTTATATATTGTAATTGGCGGGCATATCTTTACTGCGATTAAATGGCAGACGATTATCACACAGAGTTTTCTGAGCCATCACAATAACAAACCATGGGACAGAGCCGCACAATAAAATTAGGAAAATGACATAGTTTCATGACCATCAAACATTGCATTAATTAGTATGATGGGGTTTGTTTGCTTCGCTATAGACATGGGTCCTGCCGACGCAATCGTGGCGATGTACTTAAGCATTCCATCAAGATCATTAAGCCTCATTCCATAGCTAAAGTTTTCTCTTCCTTGGCATTCTTGACGAATTCAAGTTCTTCCTGCTAGTCTACAAGGGGAAGTGTTGATAGATTTAAGATGATTATGCAGATCTAACAGGGCCATTATCAAGGATTCAATTTCATCTTGATGCTCTGGTAGAGCCTTCTTTTTTGCGAGAAAACTTCAGATCTGTCCATCTTCAATCTTGGCAGGACAACGAACAACAGAAATAATAAAACTTACATCCAGATCCATAGACCACCTAGCGACAACTACAAACACTGAACCGAGCCAAAGGCGCACCGCCATCATCGCCCCTCCCTCGACGAAGTTGGACACAACTTCTTGTAGTAGACAGTCGGGAAGTTTTCGTGCTAGGGCCCCATAGGACCAGCGCACCAGAAGAAAAACAGCCGCCGATGAAGAATAACGTAGATCGAAAGGATCCAACCCGAAGGCACACGAACATAGGCGAACAACAATCAGAACCGGGCAAATCCACCGAGGATAAATACGCCGGCGACACACCTCCACACGACCACCAACGATGTTAGAAGCCTTCTCTGACACGTTCAAGTATGTTTTGCTGGCGGGTACGTAATCTTCAAAGATTGAAGTTCATGCTACACATTTGGCAGGACATGCTTCACATTCTTGCTACTGCATGCGCTGCCAGGTCCATCTTGACAGCTTCAATTTCTAGTTGTTGCTCTGCCAGGGAATTCTTAACAGCTCCAAGTTCTTTTTTCTGCTCTGGTAGGGCCTTTTTCATAGCATCAAGTTCCTACTACTGCATTGCCAGTGTATGTTCGTCTGCTTCTGTTGCTTCTTGATGCACCACCACGACATTGTTGATAGCTTCAGGTTGTTGTATCTGTACCCCGGTACTTGCAACAAGGTCATCATTTTGAGAATCCTTACTTTCCCTACAAAACAATATATATGCAGGTTACAACATAGGGATGAATTCCAAAATATATATGAACATGCCACAATACACAGTGGTAGGGTAAATATAGATAATTACATGTAAATTCTATAAAATATGTGAACATTCTTTGAAAAAATGAAATTTATTATCCAAATACATGAGTATTTTTTATAAATTAAATGGATATTTTTCTAAATAGTTCATGAATCATTTTTGAAAGTGCAAGACCATTTTATTTAGAATACTCAAACACTTTTTCAATTTTATTACACATTTTTAATTAGTGGGCACTTCGTTTTTTACCTGAACTATTTTTTTTCCAAATGTGCAAAATGATAATATGACTCAGAATAGTTTTTTATATATATAATAAACACATGAGGAGAAAAAGAAAAAAACAAGTAAAAATGAGTAAAAAGAACAAATAAAGCAGGAAAAGCACTGCAAAAATCATAAATAAACATATTGCGTCAACAACGGTGACCCGGTGTGGAGGCATTGCGGGTGAATGGTGAGCATTCCACGAGGGTCATGACTCATGAGGTGCTAGCGGAGATATGTGCGTAGCTAGGAAAGGTAGTGACCGTATCGCTTGTTGTAGCTGATACAAAGCACCACCCATACCGAAAACCATCGATAGTTAAGATTATCTATTGTAGAAAAGTTCTGATCAAGATAATTTTTAACATGGATATATATGCATGAGCCATCAGATGAACAGAGAAACTGAAACACTTATAACCATCACGTACGTACTCCAAAACGAATATATGGAGAGAAAAATGGAGAAATTAATCAATTAGGTTGCCGCACACGGATTAATTGCTTGTTCATCATCACAATACAATTAGCAAGACACCATGTGTTTGTGTGCCATGACAATGACATACATCAAAGCTAAGCAAGACTAGTACATCATCATCTCTTGGATCATCTACTGGATGCAGGTTTCGGAGTTCTTCATCACGCACTCGGCCCTCACGTGGTGAAAGGATCCACTATCCTACACTAGTACAGTCGTGTCGTCGCAGAAGTCGAGCAGCTCATCTAACGTGCACCGGAAGGCGTCGTCTTCATCCTCTGCAGCGCCAGTGCCTTCTTGGACTTCGCCGTCGAGTTTGCCGGGCAAGAACCCCTTCGCGTCGCTGCACCTTGCCGCTCGGTAATACTCCGTCAGAGCACCGACGACCCCGACGTTGCTCCATTGCTACACCACGCCACCCGGTGATGCTCCATCGCAGCAGCACTGAAGGCCACGGACAGTTCTACTGTTATAAAGGATGGAGGGATTTGGTGGAATCATTCTCTTGCTTGAGCCACGTGGACATATATATATATATAGTGAGTACAAGGTTGTCTTGGAGTACAAGGCAAGAAGGAATAAATCCTACGCTATTCTATATTTCCATAATAACGATAATGCTCAACATCCCCCGCAGTCAAAACGGTAGCGACACAGACGGTGAGACTGGAGAAGAATTCGAAGGCAAGCCGATAGACAACCCCCACAATTGTAACAGTCGATGCATCACGGAGTCATTGCTGGAGTGGAAACCGACGATGTTGCTCAAGCATGGCGGTAGCCCTTTGTGCCGTTTGTCGAGGTAGCCGAGAGCGTAGGTGGCGTAGCCGTACTCGAGGTAGCCGTGCGAAGAACGCCATGGTCGGTGTCGAGTCGGGGGTCGCCGGTGTCGAGATAGTCGCCGTGGAGCTGCGGAAGAAGAGCAGCGGCGGCAGCGGCCTAAGGAGGCGGCGGCGGCTAGAGAAGGAGTGCGACGACGGTGCTCGAAGTAGGCGATAATGAACCCGACAGCTTGACGAAGACCGGCGTGAACGGTGACGTTCCCGTGCCAAGGAATGCGTCGCGGCGCATATCATGTGGAAGTCAACGCGCGTGGATGGCGGTGGACCGCGGGCCGCAGCGTTACGGCCCGAAGGGTCGACACAATGGCGCCGGCAGGTCGGGGCAACGACAGGGAAGACCTCAGGGTGATTGCAGGGATCGCGTGCCACGCTCGCTACAGCCCGACAGGGCGACACAGCGGCAACGCGAGGGTCGGTGCAGCCTCGGGGGCGACCTGGAGCGGACGGCCTCGGTGCGGCAGTTGACCGCGGGCTTCGGCACTACGGCCTGAAGGGGTGACGCAGCGGCAGCGCGCGAGGTGGTGCAACACGGGAACGGCCTCGGGGCGGCGGCGGAGATCACGTGGCGCGACACTAGAGCTCTAAGGGGCGACGCAGCGGCGACACGGATCGGTGAGCCACGGGGAGAACCACGGGGCAGCGGCGCTGCGGCCCGACGGGGCGAGGCAGCGACAGCCTGTTGCTCGATCGGCAGAGGGGTGCGCTGAACTCGGGACAGGGCGGTGATGGCCGGCGTAGATTGACGATCGGCCCAGCGCATGGACGACAGTCGTGAGGGGCCGTCTGTCGCGTGAGGCCGCCGGGTCGGGGCGACGGGCGGGCAGACGCACGAACGACGGACGTTAGGGGCCGCCTGTATTGCGGGGCCACCAGGTCGGTGAAGAGGTCGGCCGGTCGCGCGGGTGTCGGAGTAGAGGCACACGATGGTCGAAGGCGGTGGCAAGCGACACAAACAGATCAAACATAGATCGGAAAACCAGAAAGAAAAACACCGATCAAAACGACCGGCGAGAGAGTGAAAAAACCCGGAGCAAGGGCTCGGGCAAAAGACTCTCTAGGGAAGCCGGTCAAAACGACCGGCGGACGAACCCTAGGTACGGACGGCCCGGCGACCGATGGCGGTCATTGAGGCCGACCACCCCGGGGGCGGCGTGCGGGGCGGAAGCGGCGGGCGACGGCTAGGGTTTGGATCGGTTAGGCTGATACCATTTATAAGCGAGAGAGGGATTTGATGAAATCGTTGTATTGCTTGAGCCTCGTGGGCATATATATAGTGAGTACAAGGTCGTCTTGTAGTATAAGGCAAGGTGGAATAAATACTACGCTATCCTATATTTCCATAATAACTATCATACTCAACTGCTACGAGCCATACGACGGTCTCTGCGACATTCGACTGCTTCAACGACCCCGACGACAGCAGAAGGCTGAGGAGTGGATTTGGTTTCGAGTGATCTATGATTTCTGCCACCTCCAACTCGAGAACTAAGCAAGAGGATCAGAATTGGGATCAGGGCGAGGATGGACCCCACCGACGTAAGAACCTGAGTCGCTAGGGAAACCCTAGGCGCCAGGACCAAAAACCCGCGTGCTATATGTCAAGGCGTTTATTATATTGTTCTGGCACTTGTGTGACTATATTAAGGCCCGTTTTAGGCGCCCGTCGAGTGCCGCAAATGCTAGGGCGGTCGCAGCACAACCATTAGATCGAGTCGACCCGCACTGTTGGATTTGTCTCTTCCGAATCGTCTCATTGCTCTGGCTTAGTCACATGATGGGCCGTGACACATATACGCCCACCCTTCTCGATGGACTCTTTCATGAGAGTGCCAGGAGGCGAGTGTTTATTTTTTTAGCCAAACTGCACCCTTTATTGAACGTTTAGAAACATAGGGATACAGATGATATCAGGCAAACTAGTAAGCCACACATGGCGCCCTTAACTAAGAGAGGCAGTGGCCTTTGCTAAGGCATGGTCCTCCCCATTACGTTTCCTACTTTCATAAATAAAATTTACATCATGAAAAGATCTCCTCTGATGCTTAATCTCTTGTAAGATAGAAAAATATTGGCATGGAACTCCAGCCTCTATGTTGGTCACCACTTCAAGGCAATCGGATGCTACACTGATAGATTGGATACTACTAGGGAAAAGCCTATACACAGAAAGTTACTAGTAGCGAGGGTTAAAAACCCTCGCTACTGCTACTTACCAATAGCGTAGGTTTTTAAACCTCGCTACTACTAAGTTGATAGCAGCAGCGCAGGTTTTTAACCCTCGCTGGTACTAAGCGGTCTCTACCGTGCCCCCCGGGACATGCCATAGTAGTAGCACGGGTTTTTAAAACCTCGCTACTACTAAGTTTGATAGCAGTAGCGTTGATTTTTAGCCCTCGCTGCAACTAAGTGGTGCCATAGTAGTAGCGAGGGGGTAAAAAACCGCGCTACTACTAAAGGTCCCATTTTCAAACTCTACCCCCCATGTGGATCGCCTTTTCAGTTTTAAAAATAAATAAAAGAAAATGATGAAAATGTCAAAAAAATAAAAGAAAATAAGTTTCCCATGTGATATGTGGTCTAGTTGTTGGGAAAATTTGCAAATATGAATTTCGACTTTATTTGCAAAATCTCTCGAGAATTTGTAAAAATGGGCATAACTTTTGCATACTAACTCGGATGAAAAAGTTTTTTATATGAAAAATCATCTACTCAAAAAGTTACATCCAAACTTATTCGGGGGAACCCCGTTAAACATTTTCAAAATCCTCAAAAACCTAACAGAAAAAAAGTTACGGGGCTTTTAAGATCTAGAGTGGAAAAAATCGAAAAAATTTCAAACTGTATGGTCAAACTGTGGTCAAACAATGATCAAACTAATTATTCTAGAATATTAGTGTTACTAAATAATTATTTTAGTTTTTTTGTATTTTGGTCAAATCTGGTCAAACTATGGCCAAACTGTGGTCAAACTAATTATTCAAGAAATATTAGTGTTACTAATTTTTTAGAACAATAGTTTCAAACTCAAATAGTGAAATGTGTGACTTCATGCTCAAGCTAAATTCCTGAGGTTAATAGGATTGACATCTTAGTATTGTCAGGAAAACAACAAATGTAGACTTGGAAACGAGGGAGAATAGAACCCGGAAGTTAAGCGTGCTGAGGCTGGAGTAGTGAGAGGATGGGTGACCGTCCGGGAAGTTAGATGATTTGGAATGATGAGAGGTGATTGGAGATTAAATTGAGCAGCGATGAGGGGTGATTAGAGATTTGAGGTTAAAATAATTCTGAAATTTGAAAATTAGGGAAAAAATCGAAATATTTATTCGAAAAAATTCAAAAAAAAAACCCGCGCTGGTAGTAGTAGCGCGGGTTTTTACCCACGCTACTATTAAAGGACATAGTAGTAGCACGAGTGGCACCCGCGCTACTGCTATACGTTAGCTGTAGCGCCTTATTAGTAGCGCCGGCCCCCGCGCTGCTAATAGGCCCAAAACCCGCGCTGCTGCTAGGCTTTTCCCTAGTAGTGGGACGTGCAGGTCCATAGTGAGAGAAAGTGCTTCGCGGCAAGCTTGTGCTTCAAGAACTGCAGGGTCAAGGAGGCCGTCATGTATGATGGCAGAGGCACCAAGAAACATGCCTCGCTTGTCTCTGCAAACCACCGCTGATGCTGCCTGATCACCGATCTTCGAGAAACCACCATCTACATTCATCTTGACTTCATGAGTGGCGGGCGGAATCCATAGGTTAGGTTGTGCCCCTTCATTTGTATTCCCTGTATTAGCATGCAGGTCCCCCGAATTCACATGCAGGTCCTTGGAATTTGCGTTCAGGCCCTTTGGCTTTGCCTTCTTCTCGGGAATCATCTCTAGTTCGGCCAAGAAATTGTTGATGAAAACATGAGTGCTCAGCGGGCTTTGGTACTGGTTATCGTGGATCGCGCGGCGCCTTGCCCACCAAATAGCCCACATCGTGTCGAGCAACCGTGCTAATTCCGCCAAAGGTAATGTATCAACCAGCCAGAGCATCCATAGCTTCGCATCATCTGTTCTGTTGGATATGATAGTCTCCGTGAGTTCTTCATCAGCAAGTGCCCAAACACACATTGACATGCGACAGTCGAAGAGGGAATGACGCCAAGTATTATTAGCAGCGTGACATATCGAGCACTCCGTCGAATCGGCCATGCTGCGGTGGTGGCGGACAGCACCTGTCGAGATCGAAGTCTTAGATAATCTCCAGGCAAAAACTCTGACTTTCGAAGGAACCGGAGCTCCCCACAGCAGTGTCCATGACATGCGGTCAGTCTCAACATTAGAGTGCCCGTCGGTATGCTCGAGCCAATCCGTTCGTTGTTACTCTTTTGTGAGAGTGTGGTGCCGGGAGGCGAGTGTGATATATCACTTGTATCAAGCATTTGCTAGTACTCTACCGCACAATACTTAAGTAGGGCCCAATAAGCACAGCCGATGGGTAGATTTTCATTCCGGTTCATGCAACACGCAGCTCTCTTCTTGGTTTTCCTCCATGAGTTTTTGCTACTGTTTTTGTGTTACTTGCTTTCAGCGATGTTTTTGTGTCAGGTTTCTTCTGGGTTTTTTGCATTTCTGTTTTTTGCTTGATTTATTATTATTATTATTATTATTATTATTATTATTATTATTATTATTATTATTGCCCATTTGTTTATTACCAATTTTCTTTTTTTGTTCTTCTTTCTATGCCTTCTGTCTTCCTTTCATTTCTTTTAAATTTATCTCCTTATTTGTAAAATGATCATTAGACATGAATTTTAAATCACAGAATGTACATTTCATAAATACACGGTGACTATTTTATAAAAACAAAATAAACTCCTTTTTGATATATGATGATTATTTTCTTAAATACAAGATAATGTTTTAAAGTTAATTTTTGTTACTTGATACATTGTGTATTTAACATCTAAATTACTCTACCTGCTAGCTTGCATCAAAATACGCTGATGTCATTATCTAATTTCTAGTTCGTCAAGTATTTATTTCATTCTTAAGAATAGAGGGATTGAATCAATAGCCATTGCTAGCTAAATAATATAGCAGCAGATCCATGTTTTTAGGCGAAGGTTGGCCAATAGCTAACTTTTTATATGATTTTTAGGCCAAATATGTCTTTCTTTAACATTTTTTTAATCAGTAGCCAAATGCTATATTGCTTGTACCGATCAATAGCTAGCACACACCTGTAGAACAACTGAGAGCCGCTATGACCTGATAAGCACAGCAGGCGAACTGGTTACTTTCTGGTTCATGCAACACTAGATTTCTTGTTCCTTTTCCTCCCTTATTTTTTGTTTATAATTGCATAAAGTTCCTTGTTTTTAGCGGGTTTTTTGTGTTTGGTTTCTTCTGTTTTTTGCATGCTATTTTTTTCTTGATTTATTTTTATTAGTTTTGCATTTTCTTTATTTCCCATTTTTTTCTTCTTATTTTCCTTTTTTTACTATTTCCTCGTCCTTTATTTTTTATTTTCACTTATTTCCCTTTTTTATTTAGAAAATAAACATTACACATGAAATTTGTATCACATAATTTACGTATTTTAAACACATGATGAATACTTTTTAACACACAATGAATATTTTTGATATGTGATGGCTATTTTCCTAAATACGGTTAATATTTTCAAGCGTAGTTTATTACATATATGTTTTTTTGAAAATTATGTGAATATCTGCTTAAAATCATGGCCAGTTCAATAATATATGGACATTTCCGAAAATAAATGAACACTATTTGTAAATTTGTGAAATTTCTTTTCTAAATAAATGATTTTTTAAGAAACTAAATGAATATTTTTATAAATAGGTCAATCGGTTTTGACCGTACAAAACACTTTATTTAGAATAGTAAAAAACTTTTTCAGTTGTATTAGATATTCTCGAATGAGTAAGCAAATTTTCTTTTAGACAAACTAGTTTGTAAAATTCGCAAAAAGAAAAATTGAACAAAAAAATTTTCTATATATTGTGATAAAATTAATATAAGAGGAGAAAAACGAAAAGAACCAAGTAAAAATATATAGAAAGGACAGATAAGGGCAAAAACACTGTAAAATCACAACAAAGATTATGTCCACCGGGATAACCGACCATGAGGGGTTTGTGGGTGAAAGGTGAGCATTTGGTGAGGGACATGAGGGATTGTAGTCGCGAGATGGGCATAGCTGCGAATGGTAGTGACTGTGTTGCTTGCTATAGGTGATGCATAGCACCGTCTAGGTCAAGTACCATCTAACTAAAATTATTAACTCTAGAAAAATCTAATCAAGATTATTTGCAACATGGACATATATGCATGGGCAATCAGATGAGAAGAAAATGTTGCACATGAGCAAACGTAGACCGGACTTATTTTTCATGGCCTAGCGGAGTCGGAACCTTCTTGGATGGATCTTCATGAAGGAGCCATACTATTTAACTAAATACCCATATGATATTGCTTCTTTTTCTGTGCATATTAAATGGTATAAACATCCCTCATTAATATCAAGCATGTTTTTCCATCTCGGATGTTAAACATGTGCATGTCTTGTACATCTAGCAGTGGGATCACGAAATTGTATTGCTGCTAGATTTGTTTGAACTAAAGGGTTCATGTCGAACATGAACATGCACAGCATCAGGTTTACTTGACAAGGCTAACAAATCGGCTTTGGACCTTGTGGCAAAGGAGGTCGGGAGCCGGGTATAAGATACATGGTCGTATGGTGATTTCATTAGTAAGGAGTTGCTTACCGGGTGGGCAAGTCGACTAGCAGTGATGCTAAATGTCTAGTTAGTCTACGTTAGGTGGATCCTGGGTCAATTGTAGACGGATGACGGCCACATTGGAAGTATTTCTTTTTTGGCTTGATTTACTCCACATAAACGCGTTGCTTAGCATTTGCATATTTTGTTTTGTAGATGGTACCTTCTGGTCCAGTTTTTAACTTAGCTTTAAAATCAATCCTGAATCAAGCAAACCTTCTGACCTGGTGTAAAAATCTGAGAACTGTTATCAAGAACGATAAAAGAACATGTTCTAGATGATCCACTTCTTGAGGAATGTGCAAAATAAATGCGCTGCAAGTGGGTCGAATGATATATATTGTTTGTACCGACCATTAGCTAGCACTCACTAGCGGAACACCTTAGAAGGGTCATGACCCGACAAGCGCACACGATCGGGCGGTTTCCTTTCCAGTTAATGGAACATGCGTCTCTTTTCTTGGTTACCCCCTCCCCCCTATTTTTCTGCTGCTGGTTTTATCTTTTCTAGTTTTTTGCGAGGCTTTTGTGTCTTATTTCTTCTATTGTTTTTCATTTTCTCCTTGATTTATTTCTATTGTTTTGTCCTTTCCCTATTTCCCCTTTTTCTTTTTTTTTCTATTTTCACTTTATTCTCTTTCTTTATTTTCATTAGATTTTTCTTTATTTTCTTTTTGATTTAGAAAAGAACATTACCCATGCCATTTTCAATTGCAAAATGTACATTATTCAATATACGATGACCATTTTTCACAAACGATGGACTTTTTTTAATATATTAAAGATATTTTCTTAAATACAGTATTACATTTATTAGGATATTTTCGTTTTACTTGCTATATGATTTTCTTAAAAATTTCGTGAATATTTTTTTACATCCCTGAACACTTTAATAATTACATGCAATTTTTACAAAATACATAAAAAATTCTTTTAAAATAAATGAAAATTTCATTTTCTAAATGTACGAATATTTTTAAGAAATCAAATGAATATTTTCCTAAATAGGTCATGAATCATTTTCGAAAGTAAAAGAACATTTTATTTAGAATAGACATACACATTTTAAAGTTCTTACACATATTTAATGAGTGAGCACTTCTTATTTTACCTGAAATACTTTTTTCAAATGTGCAAAATGAAAATTTGACCCAGAATACTTTAGATGTTTTATATATAAAATAAACACACAAGAAGAAATATAAAACAACAAGTAAAAATGAATAAAAATTACAAATAAAGATTGACAAAGATTGACAAATTTTCTGGATGCTTGTAAGATTTCATCATGATAGAACATTCATGGAAGTCATGGCAAAAATAACAAAATTAGCACTCCAAAATGCTTTTGAAAATAGCACTTTTGGAGAGCGATTTTGTTTTTTTCCATGACTTCCACGAATGTTCTTTTATGATGAAATTTTACAAGCACCCAGAAAATTTGTCAATGTTTTTCAAAAACAAAATATTGTTTTTGTTTTTTCTTCATTTTTTCCAGAATTTACTGTTCACCCGAGCTACAATAATAATAATGATACAATCTCTATCTCTACTACTTAAAAAGAATGTAAGGTTTCCATTTCACCTCTCTTTCCTGTATCCTTCCTTATATATATCCCACTCTTTCCTTCTCCTCTTTAATTTTTTTCTCTCATCTCTAATTTTTCTCCCATCCATTCTCCCTAAAATAGAATCAATTGTCTCATGTTTTATTAACTTACCAAAAAACACATTGTGTTTGGTAAGTAATTAAATTCTTACCAAATAAGTGCTTAACAATAAAATGGCATGTAAATCATGGCGATTGGATACAAAAACTTGCTAAACGCGATATGGAGCCAATGAGATGCTGACAAGGCTGCTGCCAAATGGGTCCAGACGTGGGTAATGTGGCTTCTTACATGTGGGTCCAATGCCATACACCGGTGATGGCACACATAACTATCACAATTTGTAGATACTGTGAGTTTGTTATATATTGTAATTGGCGGGCATATTTGAATTGTTTTCCATCTTGACAATTTTTATATGAATTTGTGTGAAAATTCAATTTCAATGCCAATTCAGCTATCTTTACTGCGATTAAATGGCGGACGATTATCACACAGACTTTTGTGAGCCATCACAATAACAAACCATGGGACAGAGCCGCACAATAAAATTAGGAAAATGACATAGTTTCATGACCATCAAACATTGCATTAATTAGTATGATGGGGTTTGTTTGCTCAGCTATAGACATGGGTCCTGCCGACGCAATCGTGGCGATGTACTTAAGCATTCCATCAAGATCATTAAGCCTCATTCCATAGCTAAAGTTTTCTCTTCCTTGGCATTCTTGACGAATTCAAGTTCTTCCTGCTAGTCTACAAGGGGAAGTGTTGATAGATTTAAGATGATTATGCAGATATAACAGGGCCATTATCAAGGATTCAATTTCATCTTGATACTCTGGTAGAGCCTTCTTTTTTGCGAGAAAACTTCAGATCTGTCCATCTTCAATCTTGGCAGGACAACGAACAACAGAAATAATAAAACTTACATCCAGATCCATAGACCACCTAGCGACAACTACAAGCACTGAAGCGAGCCGAAGGCGCACCGCCACCATCGCCCCCCCCCCTCGACGAAGTTGGACACAACTTCTTGTAGTAGACAGTCGGGAAGTTTTCGTGCTAGGGCCCCATAGGACCAGCGCACCAAAACAAAAACTGCCGCCGATGAAGAATAACGTAGATCGAAAGGATCCAACCCGAAGACACACGAACATAGACGAACAACAATCAAAACCGAGCAAATCCACCGAGGATAAATACGCCGGCGACACACCTCCACACGCCCACCAACGATGTTAGAAGCCTTCTCTGACACCTTCAAGTATGTTTTGCTGGCGGGTACGTAATCTTCACAGATTGAAGTTCATGCTACGCATTTGGCAGGACATGCTTCACGTTCTTGCTGCTGCTCTGCCAGGTCCATCTTGACAGCTTCAATTTCTAGTTGTTGCTCTGCTAGGGAATTCTTAACAGCTCCAAGTTCATTTTTCTGCTCTGGTAGGGCCTTTTTCATAGCATCAAGTTCCTACTACTGCATTGCCAGTGTATGTTCGTCTGCTTCTGTTGCTTCTTGATGCACCACCACGACATTGTTGATAGCTTCAGGTTGTTGTTTCTGTACCCCGGTACTTGCAACAAGGTCATCATTGGAGAATCCTTACTTTCCCTACAAAACAATATATATGCAGGTTACAACATAGGGATGAATTCCAAAATATATATGAACATGCCACAATACACAGTGGTAGGGTAAATATAGATAATTACATGTAAATTCTCTAAAATATGTGAACATTCTTTGAAAAAATGAAATTTATTGTCCAAATACATGAGTATTTTTTATAAATTAAATGGATATTTTTCTAAATAGTTCACGAATCATTTTTGAAAGTGCAAGACCATTTTATTTAGAATACTCAAACACTTTTTCAATTTTATTACACA
>NC_041389.1:708705539-708708184 GCF_002162155.2 Triticum dicoccoides | reverse complement strand
ATAGAATGAAGCAGACCACAACCAGTCATAGGAATACAGAGTCTTTTGAAAACGAAAATGACCTGACTACTACAAAGCATCAACCTCTCACAGGAAAGTATCCTAAGATCAAAATAACAGTTTAAGCTTAACGGCAGCAAAGCCACATAACCAGACCGAAAATATTACAGATGCCCAACAGAGGAAAGGAAGCGAAGCAATCCACCATCCATCGCCCCGATCTTCAGTTGGCCTCCGTTTTTTACCTAATCTATTTTTAATTAGTGGGCACTTCGTTTTTTACCTGAACTATTTTTTTCCAAATGTGCAAAATGATAATATGACTCAGAATAGTTTTTTATATATATAATAAACACAGGAGGAGAAAAAGAAAAAAAATGAGTAAAAATGAGTAAAAAGAACAAATAAAGCAGGAAAAGCACTGCAAAAATCATAAATAAACATATTGCGTCAACAACGGTGACCCGCAGTGGAGGCATTGCGGGTGAATGGTGAGCATTCCACGAGGGTCATGACTCATGAGGTGCTAGCGGAGATATGTGCGTAGCTAGGAAAGGTAGTGACCGTATCGCTTGTTGTAGCTGATACAAAGCACCACCCATACCGAAAACCATCGATAGTTAAGATTATCTATTGTAGAAAAGTTCTGATCAAGATAATTTTTAACATGGACATATATGCATGGGCCATCAGATGAACAGAGAAACTGAAACACTTATAACCATCACGTACGTACTCCAAAACGAATATATGGAGAGAAAAATGGAGAAATTAATCAATTAGGTTGCCGCACACGGATTAATTGCTTGTTCATCATCACAATACAATTAGCAAGACACCATGTGTTTGTGTGCCATGACAATGACATACATCAAAGCTAAGCAAGACTAGTACATCATCATCTCTTGGATCATCTACTGGATGCAGGTTTCGGAGTTCTTCATCACGCACTCGGCCCTCACGTGGTGAAAGGATCCACTCTCCTAGACTAGTACAGTCGTGTCGTCGCAGAAGTCGAGCAGCTCATCTAATGTGCACCGGAAGGCGTCGTCTTCATCCTCTGCAGCGCCAGTGCCTTCTTGGACTTCGTCGTCGAGTTTGCCGGGCAAGAACCCCTGCGCCACCACAGCGTCATGGAGCTCGGGAAAATCTTGAAGCATGTCGACGGTGAAGAACCCGCCTGGATCCACGCTGCCGGCGTCCACTACTCCGGTTCCGGGCGGCAACAACGTCTCGCCTTCGTCGGACATGAACCAGCGCCCATACTCATGAAGCATCCCGGGTTGTTGGACGATCGGCGGTTCCTGGCGGCGTGGGGTTTGGGGACGTGGAGCATCCGGGTGCTGGACGTCGGCGGCCTTCCTTTTCCTGGAACCAGGAGCATTGATTACCTCGTCGTATGTGGTCTCGCTCCTGTGACGAGACACGCAGACCTTGCAGAGCACCAAGCCGTCTTGCTTGTCATCGCTGTACTCGTTCATGCACCAGCCGATCCTGATCCTCTCTTTCTCTCCCGGCAACTTCTTGATGTAGCTGAGGTTTCGTCTATGGCCTACGAGTTTACCTTGGTTGTCTAGCACGGGGATTCCGCCCTTCTCCGAGTGCCAGTAGTAACCCTCGCCCGCGTCGGCCACGGCGCGCTGCCGCCTCCCGCCACCGCGGCCGCCTTTGTTGGTCTGGTGACGACGGGCAGGGGTGAAGAAGTACCAGACGCCCCCTTTCCCGTCGCCCTTGTCCGTTCCTTGCGCGTGTTGATACATCTCGACGAGGTTGCCGGGGGCAGCGGAGTAGGCGTCGAACTCGTGGATGAGGCGGCTGGCGAAGAAGGCGTCCGGTCCGGCGGCGACCCGCGTGCGGAGGAACTTGGTGATCAGCTCGTGCTCGGCTGGGTCGAAGGCGTAGCCGGCGGGAGGATCCAGCTTGCCGGCGGCCATCGCAGAGCTAGCTACGCACGTACAGTACGAGATGGATCAAGTAGCTAGGTATGTACGTGTAACCCTGAACTCGCTAGCTGCTTGCCTTGCCTGGGTACGTACCTAGCTTATATAGATGGATCGACAGCGAGCCCGCCCGGGATTCAGTTTCCTTGACCGGTCATACGTACGTGTCCTAAGCAATCCGTACATAAAATGGATTTGTACAGCAATCCGTACATAAAATGGATTAGTGCAGCACGCCCCATGATGCTCCGTCGCTGCACCGACGTTGCTCCATTGCAGCTCGCGTCGCTCGGTAATACTCCGTCAGAGCACCGGCGACCCCGACGTTGCTCCATTGCTGCACCACGCCACCCGGTGATGCTCCATCGCAGCAGCACTGAAGGCCACGGACAGTTCTACTGTTATAAGGGATAGAGGGATTTGATGGAAACATTCTCTTGCTTGAGCCACGTGGACACACACACACACACATATATATATATTTAGTACCCCAGGGCGAAGAATTACTTATTCTTCACCCCGGTCGATCGTCCCCGCCACGGTACGGCTTGGCCTGGTTTCAACTGACGTAAAATTGTATCAGTACCTTCGTAAGATTACCTTGATGCTGGGAGGAGCCAGCCCACTCCTCGATGCTAATTAGGTGCTCACCTGCGAGCGGTTTCTACTTTCTACTTTGAACGTGGAGGGCGTGGTGAGCGGTGG
>NC_041389.1:708701684-708704454 GCF_002162155.2 Triticum dicoccoides | reverse complement strand
GAAGTGTGAATCATCCAAGCCCAAGTAACCATGATCTGAATGTGCAATGTCACTGAATTGTTATAATGTTTTGTTCATTTTTGAGTTAGGAAAACCACTGACATTGAGGCCGATCATACCTCTGAATAGATAAAGAAATTTAAACCTTTTAGTGGGCTCATCTTGCTAAAGAACACAAACGTGTCATTTCTTAAACTTGAATTGTTCTAATAAAAATATGGATTTTCACTTTTGACCTGCAGTTGTTGACGGTCTCTATGTGGAAGGGTTCAGAACTTTCTCTAGGTGCAGACCTGAATACTAGTGGTACACACTTGCAACTAGCAAAATTTGCAAGATGTAGGGTCAGGTTTTCTTGTTCCAGTGGATGGTAAATTTGTAGCTCTTTGCCTCATCCATCAAAACACTTCATACACCTGCAGTACACTAACCTTCTCTGTTTTGCTTCTCACATTTTTACATTGTGCTCAAGGCGCATGTTGAACGAATTTGTATGGTATGCTAGATTTCTTACATGGGTGGATGGAAACCTTACGTTCGTAGTTACTAACCCTCACCCAGCTTGTCAATATACAAGGATGCTGCAAATTCAAGTTAGATTTATTTCAATTGCCATGAGGTGGACGCTGATCCTCACCCAGCCTGTCAATTTTCACAGATTTTTTGGTTTAGCCCACCCTCAATCCAGGAGTTATCTCGTATAAACAGGAAAATATGATTGTTCATTGAGGTTATTGCTTGTTTGTTTTCTGTAGGAAAACCAGATGGTAATCTTCTATTTTTGGCGAGTAATCATGCGATTCGATCTAGGCTCCTTCAATTTAGTTTATTCCGTAGCCATGGATACTGTAAAGAAGATCCGCACCATCATCTTTGCTTATTTTTATATACTGTAAGGTGTTTGTTCGAACTAACCTATTTTCCTATATCGCAAAGCTATCCATTAAAATATGGTTAATTTCTTCCTCGTATTCTTTACCGCTGTAACACTAGATTTGATATGCATTTATGGAGTTCCATTTAATATTGATTCTATGATATGTGTCTGATGAATTATGGGGAGTATCTCTTTCACACTAATGTTAGTTGTGAACGAGCCTAGTAGTTTCATGAACTTCAATTGCTTTTCAGGTTTTTACTTACAACGTTATTAACCTCAAGTTGTTAGCTCCTTTTGTTTCATCACAGAGCGATGAAGTTTAGTAACACGACTTCTAGTAGTATTAAGAAAATCCATGTTGAAGTGACTTAAGATGCGTGTGTTTTATTTTAGATGACACTCTCGTGCCAGATTACTACACTTAGACAATGGCGTAAATAGTTAGAAGACACAGACTATTTCAATATGATGACTCCACCATTGTATTTGGCACAATTTGTTTTGTTTCAGATTTTTCACTTTTTTTTTCTTGTTTCTCTGTATACTTTTGATTCATACCTGCAGCCTCTGTGTTATGTGTTCATGTGATTCTGATTAATTTGGTACATCAAAAATCCCCATGAGATATCTTTGATTTCAACATTGCTACCAGTTTAGCATAGTGAAGCCTATTAATCCTTTAGTGTTCAGTGTGCTTGTCTGTTGGGGGCCTCTACATGTTTGTTGTTATACTTCTGAGAACTAAAAATATTCTGTTTTTCAGGCATATGTACAAGTGGTTGACAGCTAATGTATGAGGGATAGAGAGTAATGTCCTTGTATTTATGGTTGGTATGAGTAATGTTAAATTGAAATTTCAGACCTTCTTTTACAAATAACCAGTAGCAAAGTTCAGGTTTTGGTGAGAAGAAAAGTGAACCTAAAGGCTACAGTAAAATTAACAGTATACTATGTTGCTTCCAGGCCATGGATAAGAATGTTTTAGTCGCTATAGTCCTAGAGAGATGGCTGAACAAGTAACTTGATGGGAGATCTCTGGTCATCTGCAAATTAAGCTAATTGAAGATCAAGTTCGGCAGTACTCACTTTTTCAGTTCGGTGGTACTCAGTTTTCACCTACAGCAGCACTCAGTTTTATAATAGTGATTTCTAAAATGTTTCATGCCGCTGGTTACTTAGTGCTGAGTGGCATTCAATTGTTTGGACGAATTTTATTTGTAATCATAAGGATGGATTTATAAGATAACTTTGTTATTTCGTGGTTACCAAAAATGCCTCGTGTACATGATGAATTAGTGGCCTATGTTTCTCATGTTTACTGAAATTGCTTCCTACAGAACTGAGATAGTGATGGCATATGTTAGTTAAATCAATTACCAGTTTTCCTACTCGGTGTACTCAGTACAACAGAAATATTAATAGATCCAACATAAATACCAGGAACATAGGAATGCAACCTTATATATCTTTTTTAAATCAGGAAACGCCTCCTGTAAGATATATTAATAGATCCAACATAAATACCAGGAACATAGGAATGCAACCTTATATATCTTTTTTAAATCAGGAAACGCCTGCTGCAAGAGTACAGGAAGATGCGCCAAATTAGTTCCTCGCTTCGCAACTCATTCCATAAGATTATGGCAACATTAGTTGATTCTGTACTACCACCACTTTTGTGTGCCATATAGGTTGACATGCCCGAAGTAAATTACTGGCATGCAGGAGGTAATATTATGGTGCTCCCTTTTGGTTTACGGAATAGAAGTTCCTTTTCCAGAATGTAATTTTACCCCACATGGTTTTCTTTCTTACTTTTCAAATCTGACCGTGGGAGATGGCTGGGGTGAGGAATAAGAATTCCTCACCCAGGGTGACGAATAGCGCGAC
>NC_041389.1:708694803-708700985 GCF_002162155.2 Triticum dicoccoides | reverse complement strand
GGGGGTCGCCGGTGTCGAGGTAGTCGCCGTGGAGCTGCGGAAGAAGAGCAGCGGCGGCAGCGGCCTAAGGAGGCGGCGGCGGCTAGAGAAGGAGTGCGACGACGGTGCTCGAAGTAGGCGATAATGAACCCGACAGCTTGACGAAGACCGGCGCGAACGGTGACGTTCCCGTGCCAAGGAATGCATCGCGGCGCATATCATGTGGAAGTCAACGCGCGTGGATGGCGGTGGAACGCGGGCCGCAGCGTTACGGCCCGAAGGGTCGACACAATGGCGCCGGCAGGTCGGGGCGACGACGGGGAAGATCTTAGGGTGATTGCAGGGATCGCGTGCCACGCTCTCTACGGCTCGATAGGGCGACACAACGGCAGCGCGAGGGTCGGTGCATCCTCGGGGACTACCTGGAGAGGACGGCCTCGGTGCGGCAGTTGACCACGGGCTGCGGCACTACGGCCCGAAGGGGCGACGCAGCGACAGCGCGTGAGGTGGTGCAACGCGGGAACGGCCTCGGGGCGGCGGCGGAGATCACGTGGCGCAGCACTATGGCTCGAAGGGGCGACGCAGCGGCGACACGGATCGATGAGCCACGGGGAGAACCACGGGGCGGCGGCGCTGCGGCCCGAGGGGGCGAGGCAGCAGCAACCTGTTGCTCGATCGGCGGAGGGGCGCGCTGAACTCGGGGACAGGACGGTGATGGCCGGCGTAGATTGACGATCGGCCCGGCGCATGTACGACAGTCGTGAGGGGCCGTCTGTCGCGTGAGGCCGCCGGGTCGGGGCGGCGGGCGGGCAGACGCACGAACGACGGACGATAGGGGCCGCCTGTCGCGCGGGGCCACCAGGTCGGTGAAGTGGTCGGCCGGTCGCGCGGGTGTCGGAGTAGAGGCGCACGGTGGTCGAAGGCGGTGGCAAGCGACACAAACCGATCAAACATAGATCGGAAAACCATAAAGAAAAACACCGATTAAAATGACCAGCGAGAGAGTGAAAAAACCCGGAGCAAGGGCTCAGGCAAAAGACTCTCTAGGGAAGCCGGTCAAAACGACCGGCGGATGAACCCTAGGACGGCGCGGCGCCCGATGGCGGTCATTGAGGCCGACCACCCCGGGGGCGGCGTGCGGGGCGGAAGAGGCGAGCGACGGCTAGGGTTTGGATCGGTTAGGCTGATACCATGTTATAAGCGAGAGAGGGATTTGATGAAATCGTTGTATTGCTTGAGCCTCGTGGGCATATATATAGTGAGTACAAGGTCGTCTTGGAGTATAAGGCAAGGTGGAATAAATCCTACGCTATCCTATATTTCCATAATAACTATCATACTCAGCTGCTACGAGCCATACGACGGTCTCTGCGACATTCGACTGCTTCAACGACCCCGCCGACAGCGGAAGGCTCAGGAGTGGATTTGGTTTCGAGTGATCTATGATTTCTGCCACCTCCAACTCGAGAACTAAGCAAGAGGATCAGAATTGGGATCAGGGCGAGGATGGACCCCACCGACGTAAGAACCTGAGTCGCTAGGGAAACCCTAGGCGCCAGGACCGAAAACCCGCGTGCTATATGTCAAGGCGTTTATTGTATTGTTCTGGCACTTGTGTGACTATATTAAGGCCCGTTTTAGGCGCCCGCCGAGCACCGCAAATGCTAGGGCGGTCGCAGCACAACCATTAGATCGAGTCGACCCGCACTGTTGGATTTGTCTCTTCCGAATCGTCTCCTTGCTCTGGCTTAGTCACATGATGGGCCGTGACACATATACGCCCACCCTTCTCGATGGACTCTTTCATGAGAGTGCCAGGAGGCGAGTGTTTTTTTTAGCCAAACTGCACCCTTTATTGAACGTTCAGAAACATAGGGATACAGATGGTATCGCGCAAACTAGTAAGCCACACATGGCACCCTTAACTAAGAGAGGCAGTGGCCTTTGCTAAGGCATGGGCCTCCCCATTATGTTTCCTACTTTCATAAATAAATTTACATCATGAAAAGATCTCCTCTGATGCTTAATCTCTTGTAAGATAGCAAAATATTGGCATGGAACTCCAGCCTCTATGTTGGTCACCACTTCAAGGCAATCGGATGCTACACAGATAGATTGGACATGCAGGTCCATAGCGAGAGAAAGTGCTTCACGGCAAGCTTGTGCTTCAAGAACTGCAGGGTCAAGGAGGCTGTCATGTATGATGACGGAGGCACCAAGAAACATGCCTCGCTTGTCTCTGCAAACCACCGCTGATGCTGCCCGATCACCCATCTTCGAGAAACCACCATCTACATTCATCTTGACTTCATGAGTGGCGGGCGGAATCCACAGGTTAGGCTGTGCCCCTTCATTTGTATTCCCTGTATTAGCATGCAGGTCCCCCGCATTCACATGCAGGTCCTTGGAATTTGCGTTCAGGCCCTTTGGCTTTGCCTTCTTCTCGGGAATCATCTCTAGTTCAGCCAAGAAATTGTTGATGAAAACATGAGTGCTCAGCGGGCTTTGGTACTGGTTATCGTGGATGGCGCGGCGCCTTGCCCACCAAATAGCCCACATCGTGACGAGCAACCGTGCTAATTCTGCCGAAGGTAATGTATCAACCAGCCAGAGCATCCATAGCTTCGCATCATCTGTTCTGATGGATATGATAGTCTCCGTGAGTTCTTCATCAGCAAGTGCCCAAACACACCGTGCCATGCGACAGTCGAAGAGGGAATGACGCCAAGTATTATTAGCAGCGTGACATATCGAGCACTCCGCCGAATCGGCCATGCTGCGGTGGTGGCGGACAGCACCTGTCGGGATCGAAGTCTTAGATAATCTCCAGGCAAAAACTCTGACTTTTGAAGGAACCGAAGCTCCCCACAGCAGTGTCCATGACCTGCGGTCAGTCTCGACATTAGAGTGCCCGTCGGTATGCTCGAGCCAATCTGTTCGTTGTTGCTCTTTTATGAGAGTGTGGTGCCGGGAGGCGAGTGTGATATATCACTTGTATCAAGCATTTGCTAGTACTCGACCGCACAATACTTAAGTAGGGCCCAATAAGCACAGCCGATGGGTAGATTTTCTTTCCGGTTTGTGCAACACGCAGCTCTCTTCTTGGTTTTCCTCCATGAGTTTTTGCTACTGTTTTGTGTTACTTGCTTTCAGAGATGTTTTTGTGTCAGGTTTCTTCTGGGTTTTTTGCATTTCTATTTTTTGCTTGATTTATTATTATTATTATTATTATTATTATTATTATTATTATTATTATTATTATTATTATTATTATTATTATTATTATTATTATTATTATTGCCCGTTTGTTTATTACCCATTTTCTTTTTTTGTTCTTCTTTCTATGCCTTCTCTCTTCCTTTCATTTCTTTTATGTTTATCTCCTTATTTGTAAAATGATCATTAGACATGAATTTTAAATCACAGAATGTACATTTCATAAATACACGATGACTATTTTATAAAAACACAATAAACTCCTTTTTGATATATGATGATTATTTTCTTAAATACAAGATAATATTTTCAAGTTAATTTTTTTTACTTGATACATTGTGTATTTAACATCTAAATTACTCTACCTGCTAGCTTGCATCAAAATACGCTGATGTCATTATCTAATTTCTAGTTCGTCAAGTATTTATTCCATTCTTAAAAATAGAGGGATTGAATCAATAGCCATCGCTAGCTAAATAATATAGCAGCAGATCCATGTTTTTAGCAGAAGGTTGGCCAATAACTAACTTTTTTATATGATTTTTAGGCCAAATATGTCTTTCTTTAACATTTTTTTAATCAGTAGCCAAATGCTATATTGCTTGTACCGATCAATAGCTAGCACACACCTGTAGAACAACTGAGAGCCGCTATGACCCGATAAGCACAGCAGGCGAACTGGTTACTTTCTGGTTCATGCAACACTAGATTTTTTGTTTATAATTGCATAAAGTTCCTTGTTTTTAGCGGGTTTTTTTGTGTCTGGTTTCTTCTGTTTTTTGCATGCTATTTTTTTCTTGATTTTTTTTAGTTTTGCATTTTCTTTATTTCCCATTTTTTCTTCTTATTTTCCTTTTTTAATATTTCCTCGTCCTTTATATTTTATTTTCACTTATTTCCCTTTTTCATTTAGAAAATAAACATTACACATGAAATTTGTATCACATAATTTACGTATTTTAAACACATGATGAATATTTTTTAACACACAATGAATATTTTTGATATGTGATGGCTATTTTCCTAAATACGGTTAATATTTTCAAGTGTAGTTTATTACATATATGTTTTTTTGAAAATTATGTGAATATCTGCTTAAAATCATGGTCAGTTCAATAATATATGGACATTTCCTAAAATAAATGAACACTGTTTGTAAATTCGTGAAATTTCTTTTCTAAATAAATGATTTTTTAAGAAACTAAATGAATATTTTTATAAATAGGTCAATCGGTTTAGAGCGTACAAAACACTTTATTTCGAATAGTAAAAAACTTTTTCAGTTGTATTAGATATTCTCGAATGAGTAAGCAAATTTCTTTTAGACAAACTAGTTTGTAAAATGCGCAAAAAGAAAAATTGAACAAAAATATTTTCTATATATTGTGATAAAATTAATATAAGAGGAGAAAAACGAAAAGAACCAAGTAAAAATATATAGAAAGGACATATAAGGGCAAAAACACCATAAAATCACAACAAAGATTGTGTCCACCAGGATAACCGATCATGAGGGGTTTGTGGGTGAAAGGTGAGCATTCGGTGAGGGACATGAGGGATTGTAGTGGCGAGATGGGCATAGCTGGGAATGGTAGTGACTGTGTTGCTTGCTATAGGTGATGCATAGCACCATCTAGGTCAAGTACCATCTAACTAAAATTATTAACTCTAGAAAAATCTAATCAAGATTATTTGCAACATGGACATATATGCATGGGTAATCAGATGAGAAGAAAATGTTGCACATGAGCAAGCGTAGACCGGACTTATTTTTCATGGGCTAGCGGAGTCGGAACCTACTTGGATGGATCTTCATGAAGGAGCCATACTATTTAACTAAATACCCAACTGATATTGCTTCTTTTTCTATGCATATTAAATGGTATAAACATCCCTCGTTAATATCAAGCATGTTTTTCCATCTCGGATGTTAAACATGTGCATGTCTTGTACATCTAGCAGTGGGATCACGAAATTGTATTGCTGCTAGATTTGTTTGAACTGAAGGGTTCATGTCGAACATGAACATGCACAGCATCAGGTTTACTTGATAAGGCTATCAAATCGGCTTTGGACCTTGTGGCAAAGGAGGTCGGGAGCCGGGTATAAGATACATGGTCGTATGGTGATTTCATTAGTAAAGGGTTGCTTACCGGGTGGGCAAGTCGACTAGCAGTGATGCTAAATCTCTAGTTAGTCTACGTTAGGTGGATCCTGGATCAATTGTAGACGGACGCCGGTCACATTGGAAGTATTTCTTTTTTGGCTTGATTTACTCCACATAAACGCGTTGCTTAGCGTTTGCATATTTTGTTTTGTAGACGGTACCTTGTGGTCCAGTTTTGAACTTAGCTTTGAAATCTATCCTGAATCAAGCAAACCTTCTGACCTGGTATAAAAATCTGAGAACTGTTATCAAGAACGATAAAAGGACATGTTCTAGATGATCCACTTCTAGAGGAATGTGCAAAATAAATGCGCTGCAAGTGGGGCGAATGATATATATTGTTTGTACCGAGCATTAGCTAGCGCTCACTAGCGGAACACCTTAGGAGGGTCATGACCCAATAAGCGCACACGATTGGGTGGTTTCCTTTCCAGTTAATGCAACATGCGTTTCTTTTCTTGGTTACCCCCTCCCCCCTATTTTTTTGCTGCTGGTTTTATCTTTTCTAGTTTTTTGCGAGGCTTTTGTGTCTTATTTCTTCTACTGTTTTTCATTTTCTCCTTGATTTATTTCTATTATTTTGTCCTTTCCCTATTTCCCCATTTTCTTTTTTTTTCTATTTTCACTTTATTCTCTTTCTCTATTTTCATTAGATTTATCTTTATTTTCTTTTTGATTTAAAAAAGAACATTACCCATGCCATTTTCAATTGAAAAATTTACATTATTCAATATACGATGACTATTTTTAACAAACGATGGACTTTTTTTGGATGTATTAAAGATATTTTCTTAAATACAGTATTACATTTATTAGGAAA
>NC_041389.1:708685476-708694544 GCF_002162155.2 Triticum dicoccoides | reverse complement strand
TTAGGAAATTTTCGTTTTACCCTCTATATGATTTTCTTAAAAATTTCGTGAATATTTTTTTACATCCCTAAACACTTTAATAATTACATGCAATTTTTACAAAATACATAAAAATTCGTTTAAAATAAATGAAAATTTCATTTTCTAAATGTATGAATATTTTTAAGAAAGCAAATGAATATTTTTCTAAATAGGTCATGAATCATTTTCGAAAGTAAAAGAACATTTTATTTAGAATAGACATACACATTTTAAAGTTCTTACACATATTTAATGAGTGAGCACTTCTTATTTTACCTGAAATATTTTTTTAATGTGCAAAATTAAAATTTGACCCAGAATAGTTTAGATCTTTTATATATAAAATAAACACACAAGAAGAAATATAAAACAACAAGTAAAAATGAATAAAATTACAAATAAAGAAGCAAAAGCACTGCAAAATCAGAAGAAAAAAATTGCGCCAACTAGGGTGACCCACGGTGGAGGCATTGCGATTGAATGGTGAGCATTCGGCTATGGTCATGAGGGATGCTTGTGGAGATATGGGTGTAGCTAGGAAAGTTAGTGGCCATATCGCTTGCAATAGCAACATCATATTCTGCTCACGACCTCAAATTAGCTTGGGATGAATTGTAAATTCAAAAATAATAATATGAAAACATATTAAAAAAATTCTGAAATTGTTTGGTGGCAAAGATTGACAAATTTTCTGGATGCTTGTAAGATTTCATCATGATAGAACATTCATGGAAGTCATGGCAAAAATAACAAAATTAGCACTCCAAAATGCTTTTGAAAATATCACTTTTGGAGATCGATTTTGTTTTTTTCCATGACTTCCACGAATGTTCTTTTATGATGAAATTTTACAAGCACCCAGAAAATTTGTCAATGTTTTTCAAAAACAAAATATTGTTTTTGTTTTTTCTTTATTTTTTCCAGAATTTACTGTTCACCCGAGCTACAATAATAATAATGATACAATCTCTATATCTACTACTTAAAAAGAAAGTAAGGTTTCCATTTCACCTCTCTTTCCTGTATCCTTCCTTATATATATCCCACTCTTTCCTTCTCCTCTTTATTTTTTTCTCTCATCTCTAAGTTTTCTCCCATCCATTCTCCCTAAAATAGAATCAATTGTCTCATGTTTTATTAACTTACCAAAAAACACATTTTGTTTGGTAAGTAATTAAATTCTTACCAAATAAGTGCTTAACAATAAAATGGCATGTAAATCATGGCGATTGCATACAAAAACTTGCTAAATGCGATATGGAGCCAATGAGATGCTGACAAGGCTGCTGCCAAATGGGTCCAGACGTGGGTAATGTGGCTTCTTACATGTGGGTCCAATGCCATACACCGGTGATGGCACACATAACTATCACAATTTGTAGATACTGTGAATTTGTTATATATTGTAATTGGCGGGCATATTTGATTTTTTTTTTCATCTTGACAATTTTTATATGAATTTGTTATATATTGTAATTGGCGGGCATATCTTTACTGCGATTAAATGGCAGACGATTATCACACAGACTTTTCTGAGCCATCACAATAACAAACCATGGGACAGAGCCGCACAATAAAATTAGGCAAATGACATAGTTTCATGTGTTGGGGAACGTAGCAGAAATTCAAAAATTTTCCTACGAAACACCAAGATCTATCTATGGAGAGACCAGCAACGAGTAGAAAGAGAGTGCATCTACATACCCTTGTAGATCGCTAAGCGGAAGCGTTCAAGTGAACGGGGTTGATGGAGTCGTACTCGTCGTGATTCAGATCACCGATGATCCTAGTGCCGAACGGACGGCACCTCCGCGTTCAACACACGTACAGCTCGACGATGTCTCCCACGCCTTGATCCAGCAAGGAGAGAGGGAGAGGTTGAGGAAGACTCCATCCAGCAGTAGCACAACGGCGTGGTGATGATGGAGGAGCGTGGCAATCCTGCAGGGCTTCGCCAAGCACCTACGGGAGAGGAGGAGGTGTCACGGGAGGGAGGGAGGCGCCAAGGGCTCAGGTATGGATGCCCTCCCTCCCCTCCACTATATATAGGGGCAGGGGAGAGGGGGGAGGCGCAGCCTTGCCCCTTCCTCCAAGGAAGGGGTCCGGCTAAGAGGGGGGGAGGAGTCCATCCTCCCCAAGGCACCTCGGAGGTGCCTTCCCCCTTTAGGACTCTCCCCTTTTTCCTATATCTTGGCGCATGGGCCTCTAGGGGCTGGTGCCCTTGGCCCATGTAGGCCAAGGCGCTCCCCCTACAGCCCATGTGCCCCCCCGGGGCAGGTGGCCCCACCCGGTGGGCCCCCGGGACCCTTCCGGTGGTCCCGGTACAATACCGATGACCCCGAAACTTGTCCCGATGGCCGAAACAGGACTTCCTATATATAAATCTTTACCTCCGGACCATTCCGGAACTCCTCGTGACGTCCGGGATCTCATCCGGGACTCCGAACAACATTCGGTAACCACATACAAACTTCCTTTATAACCCTAGCGTCATCGAACCTTAAGTGTGTAGACCCTACGGGTTCGGGAGACATGTAGTCATGACCGAGATGTTCTCCGGTCAATAACCAACAGCGGGATCTGGATACCCATGTTGGCTCCCACATGTTCCACGATGATCTCATCGGATGAACCACGATGTCAAGGACTCAATCAATCCCGTATACAATTCCCTTTGTCTAGCGGTATGGTACTTGCCCGAGATTCGATCGTCGGTATACCGATACCTTGTTCAATCTCGTTACCGGCAAGTCTCTTTACTCGTTCCGTAACACATCATCCCGTGATCAACCCCTTGGTCACATTGTGCACATTATGATGATGTCCTACCGAGTGGGCCCAGAGATACCTCTCCGTTTACACGGAGTGACAAAATCCCAATCTCGATTCATGCCAACCCAACAGACACTTTCGGAGATACCCGTAGTGTACCTTTATAGCCACCCAGTTACGTTGTGATGTTTGGCACACCCAAAGCACTCCTACGGTATCCGGGAGTTGCACAATCTCATGGTCTAAGGAAATGATACTTGACATTAGAAAAGCTTTAGCATACGAACTACATGATCTTGTGCTAGGCTTAGGATTGGGTCTTGTCCATCACATCATTCTCCTAATGATGTGATCCCGTTATCAACGACATCCAATGTCCATGGTCAGGAAACCGTAACCATCTATTGATCAATGAGCTAGTCAACTAGAGGCTTACTAGGGACATGGTGTTGTCTATGTATCCACACATGTATCTGAGTTTCCTATCAATACAATTCTAGCATGGATAATAAACGATTATCATGAACAAGGAAATATAATAATAATCAATTTATTATTGCCTCTAGGGCATATTTCCAACAATCTCCCACTTGCACTAGAGTCAATAATCTAGTTCACATTGATATGTGATTAACACTCAAGGTCACATCCCCATGTGACTAACACCCAAAGAGTTTACTAGAGTCAATAATCTAGTTCACATTTACCATGTGATTAACACTCGATGAGTTCTGGGTTTGATCATGTTATGCTTGTGAGAGAGGTTATAGTCAACGGGTCTGAACCTTTCAGATCCGTGTGTGCTTTACAAATCTCTATGTCATCTCCTAGATGCAGCTACCACGTTCTATTTGGAGCTATTCCAAATAACTGTTCTACTTGGAGCTATTCTAAATTGTTGCTCCATTATACATATCTGGTATCTCTACTCAGAGCTATCCGGATAGGCGTTAAGCTTGCATCGACGTAACCCTTTACGACGAACTCTTTTACCACCTCCATAATTGAGAAAATTCCTTAGTCCACTAGTTACTAAGGATAACTTTCACCGCTGTCCTGTGATCCATTCTTGGATCACTCTTGTACCCCTTGACTGACTCATGGTAAAGCACACTTCAGGTGCGGTAAACAGCATAGCATACTGTAGAGCCTATGTCTTAAGCATAGGGGACGACCTTCGTTCCTTTCTCTCTATTCTGCCATGGTCGAGCTTTAAGTCTTAACTTCATACCTTACAACTCAGGCAAGAACTCCTTCTTTGACTGATCCATCTTGAACACCTTCAAGATCACGTCAAGGCATGTGCTCATTTGAAAGTACTATTAAGCGTTTTGATCTATCCTTATAGATCTTGATGCTCAATGTTCAAGTAGCTTAATCCAGGTTTTCCATTGAAAAACACTTTCCAAATAACCGTATATGCTTTCCAGAAATTCTACATCATTTCTGATCCATAATATGTCAACAACATATACTCATCAAAAATTCTATAGTTCTCCCACTCACTTCTTTGGAAATACAAGTTTCTCATAAACTTTGTATACACCCAAAATCTTTGATCATCATCAAAGCATACATTCCAACTCCGAGATGCTCACTCCAGTCCTCAGAAGGATTGCTGGAGCTTTGCATACTTATTAGCATATTTCAGGATGGACAAAACCTTCCGGTTGTATCACATACAACCTTTCCTCAAGAATCGTCGAGGAAACAATGTTTTGACATCCTATCTGCAAGATTTCATAAATAATGCAGCAATTGCTAATATAATTCCAACAGACTCTTAGCATCGCTACGAGTGAGAAAGTCTCATCGTAGTCAACTCCTTGAACTTGTCGAAAAACTTAACGACAAGTCGAGCTTTCTCAATGGTGACACTTACCATCATTGTCTGTCTTCCTTTCAAAATCCATCTGCACTCAACAGCCTTACGACCATCGAGTTGTTCTGCCAAAGTCTACACTTTGTTTTCATACATGGATCCTATCTCGGATTTTATGGCTTCTAACCATTTGTCGGAATTTGGGCCCACCATCGCTTCTCCATAGCTCGTAGGTTCATTGTTGTCTAGCAACATGACCTTCAAGACATGATTACTGTACCACTCTGAAGTAGTACGTATCCTTGTCACCCTACGATGTTCGGTAGTGACTTGATCTGAAGTTTCATGATCACTATCATAAGCTTCTACTTCAATTGGTGTAGGTGCCACAGGAACAACTTCATGTGCCCTGCTACACACTGGTTGAAGTGACGGTTCAATAACCTCATCAAGTCTCCACCATCCTCCCACTCAATTCTTTCGAGAGAAACCTTTCCTCGAGAAAGGACCCGATTCAAGAAACAATCCCTATTGCTTTCAGATCTGAATTAGGAGGTATACCCAACTGTTTTTGGGTGTCCTATGAAGATGCATTTTATCTGCTTTGGGTTCGAGCTTATCAACCTGAAACCTTTTCACATAAGCGTCGCAGCCCCAAACTTTCAAGAAACGGCAACTTAGGTTTCTCCAAACCATAGTTCATACGGTGTCGTCTCAACGAAATTATGTGGTGCCCTATTTAAAGTGAATGTGGTTGTCTCTAATGCCTAACCCATGAACGATAGTGGTAATTTGATAAGAGACATCATGGTACGCACCATATCCAATAGGGTGCAACTATGATGTTCGGACACACCATCACATTATGGTGTTCCAGGCGGTATTAATTGCGAAACAATTTCCACAATGTCTTAATTGTGTGCCAAAACTCGTAACTCAGATACTCATCTCTATATCATAGACATTTTATCCTCTTGTCACAATGATCTTTCAACTTCACACTGAAATTACTTGAACCTTTCAATAATTCAGACTCGTGATTCATCAAGTAAATATACTCAACATCTACTTGAATCATCTGTGAAGTAAGAACATAACGATATTCACTGCATGCCTCAGCACTCATTGGACTGCACACATCAAAATGTGTTGCTTCCAACAAGTTGCTATCTTGTTCCATCTTACTGAAAACGAGGCTTTTCAGTCATCTTGCCCATGTGGTATGATTTGCATGTCCCAAGTGATTCAAAATCAAGTGAGTCAAAACGGTCCATTTGCATGGAGTTTCTTCATGCATATACACCAATAGACATGGTTCGCATGTCTCAAACTTTTCAAAAACGAGTGAGCCCAAAGATCCATCAATATGGAGCTTCTTCATGCGTTTTATACCGATATGACTTACGTGGCAGTGCCACAAGTAGGTGGTACTATCATTACTATCTTTTGGCATGAACATGTGTATCACTACGATCGAGATTTAATAAACCATTCATTTTAGGTGTAAGACCATTGAAGGTATTATTCAAATAAACAGAGTAACCATTATTCTCCTTAAATGAATAACCGTATTGCGATAGACGTAATCCAATCATGTCTACGCTCAACGCAAACACCAAATAACAATTATTTAGGTTTAACACCAATCTCTTTGGTAGAGGGAGCGTGCGATGCTTGATCATATCAAGCTTGGAAAAACTTCCAACACATATCGTCAGCTCACCTTTAGCTAGTCTCCGTTTATTCCGTAGCCTTTTGTTTCGAGTTACTAACACTTAGCAACCGAACCGGTATCTAATACCCTGGTGCTACTAGGAGTACTAGCAAAGTACACATTAACACAATGTATATCCAATATACTTCTATCGACCTTGCCAGCCTTCTTATCTACCAAGTATCTAGGGTAATTCTGCTCTAGTGGTTGTTCCCCTTATTGCAGAAGCACTTAGTCTCGGGTTTGGGTTTTACCTTGGGTTTCTTCACTAGAGTAGCAGCTGATTTGCCGTTTTCATGAAGTATCCCTTCTTGCCCTTGCCCTTCTTGAAACTAGTGGTTTCACCAACCATCAACAATTGATGCTCCTTCTTGATTTCTACTTTCGCGGTGTCAAACATCGCGAATACCTCAAGGATCATCATATCTATCCCTGATATGTTATAGTTCATCACGAAGCTCTAACAGCTTGGTGGCAATGACTTTGGATAAACATCACTGTCTTATCTGGAAGATCAACTCCCACTCGATTCAAGCGATTGTTGCACTCAGACAATCTGAGCACAAGCTCAACGATTGAGCTTTTCTCCGTTAGTTTGCAGTTTAAGAAAATCGTCTGAGGTCTTATACCTCTTGACGTGGGCACGAGCCTGAAATCCCAATTTCAGCCCTCGAAACATCTCATATGTTCCGCGACGTTTCAAAAGCGTCTTTGGTGCCTCTACTTAAACCATTTAACTGAACTATCACGTAGTTATCAAAACGTGTATGTTCGATGTTCGAAACATCCACAAACGACGTTTGGGGTTCAGCACACTGAGCAGTGCATTAAGGACATAAGCTTTCTACTGATCGCATAATCGCTACTATCAACTTTCAACTATATTTTCTCTAGGAACATATCCAAAACAGTAGAACTAAAGCGCGAGCTACGACATAATTTGCAAAAGGTCTTTCGACTATGTTCAGGATAATTAAGTTCATCTTATGAACTCCCACTCAGATAGACATCCCTCTAGTCATCTAAGTGATTACATGATCCGAGTCAAACTAGGCCGTGTCCGATCATCACGTGAGACGGACTAGTCATCATCGGTGAACATCTTCATGTTGATCGTATCTTCTATACGACTCATGTTCGACCTTTCGGTCTCTGTGTTCCGAGGCCATGTCTATACATGCTAGGCTCGTCAAGTTAACCCTAAGTGTTTTGCATGTGTTCCGAGGCCATGTCTGTACATGCTAGGCTCGTCAACACCCGTTGTATTTGAACGTCTGAATAAAACACCCGATCATCACGTGATGTTTTGAAACAGCGAACTGTCGCAACGGTGCACAGTTAGGGGAGAACACTTCTTGAAATTGTTGTAAGGGATCATCTTATTTACTACCGTCGTTCTAAGCAAATAAGATGTATAAACATGATAAACATCACATGCAATCAAATAGTGACATGATATGGCCATCATCACTTTGCTCCTTTTGATCTCCATCTTCGGGGCTCCATGATCATCATCGTCACCGGCATGACACCATGATCTCCATCATCATGATCTCCATCATCGTGTCTTCATGAAGTTGCCTCGCCAACTATTACTTCTACTACTATGGCTAACGGTTAGCAATAAAGTAAAGTAATTACATGACGTTTAAGTTGACACGCAGGTCACAAATAAATAAAGACAACTCCTATGGCTCCTGCCGGTTGTCATACTCATCGACATGCAAGTGGTGATTCCTATTACAAGAACATGATCAATCTCATACATCACATATATCATTCATCACATCCTTTTTGGCCATATCACATCACATAGCATACCCTGCAAAAACAAGTTAGACGTCCTCTAATTGTTGTTTGCATGTTTTACGTGGCTGCTATGGGTTTCTAGCAAGAACGTTTCTTACCTACGCATGAACCACAACGTGATATGCCAATTGCTATTTACCCTTCATAAGGACCCTTTTCATCGAATCCGATCCGACTAAAGTGGGAGAGACAGACACCCGCCAGCCACCTTATGCAACTAGTGCATGTTTGTCGGTGGAACCGGTCTCACGTAAGAGTACGTGTAAGGTTGGTCCGGGCCGCTTCATCCCACGATGCCGCCGAATCAAGATAAGACTAGCAACGGCAAGCATATTGAACAATATCGACGCCCACAACTACTTTGTGTTCTACTCGTGCAAAGAATCTACGCAATAGACCTAGCTCATGATGCCACTGTTGGGGAACGTAGCAGAAATTCAAAAATTTTCCTACGAAACACCAAGATCTATCTATGGAGAGACCAGCAACGAGTAGAAAGAGAGTGCATCTACATACCCTTGTAGATCGCTAAGCGGAAGCGTTCAAGTGAACGGGGTTGATGGAGTCGTACTCGTCGTGATTCAGATCACCGATTATCCTAGTGCCGAACGGACGGCACCTCCGCGTTCAACACACGTACAGCTCGACGATGTCTCCCACGCCTTGATCCAGCAAGGAGAGAGGGAGAGGTTGAGGAAGACTCCATCCAGCAGCAGCACAACGGCGTGGTGATGATGGAGGAGCGTGGCAATCCTGCAGGGCTTCGCCAAGCACCTACGGGAGAGGAGGAGGTGTCACGGGAGGGAGGGAGGCGCCAAGGGCTCAGGTATGGATGCCCTCCCTCCCCTCCACTATATATAGGGGCAGGGGAGAGGGGGGAGGCGCAGCCTTGCCCCTTCCTCCAAGGAAGGGGTGCGGCTAAGAGGGGGG
>NC_041389.1:708682801-708685374 GCF_002162155.2 Triticum dicoccoides | reverse complement strand
GGGGGGAGGAGTCCATCCTCCCCAAGGCACCTCGGAGGTGCCTTCCCCCTTTAGGACTCTCCCCTTTTTCCTATATCTTGGCGCATGGGCCTCTAGGGGCTGGTGCCCTTGGCCCATGTAGGCCAAGGCGCACCCCCTACAGCCCATGTGCCCCCCCGGGGCAGGTGGCCCCACCCGGTGGGCCCCCGGGACCCTTCCGGTGGTCCCGGTACAATACCGATGACCCCGAAACTTGTCCCGATGGCCGAAACAGGACTTCCTATATATAAATCTTTACCTCCGAACCATTCCGGAACTCCTCGTGACGTCCGGGATCTCATTCGGGACTCCGAACAACATTCGGTAACCACATACAAACTTCCTTTATAACCCTAGCGTCATCGAACCTTAAGTGTGTAGACCCTACGGGTTCGGGAGACATGTAGTCATGACCGAGATGTTCTCCGGTCAATAACCAACAGCGGGATCTGGATACCCATGTTGGATCCCACATGTTCCACGATGATCTCATCGGATGAACCACGATGTCAAGGACTCAATCAATCCCGTATACAATTCCCTTTGTCTAGCGGTATGGTACTTGCCCGAGATTCGATCGTCGGTATACCGATACCTTGTTCAATCTCGTTACCGGCAAGTCTCTTTACTCGTTCCGTAACACATCATCCCGTGATCAACCCCTTGGTCACATTGTGCACATTATGATGATGTCCTACCGAGTGGGCCCAGAGATACCTCTCCGTTTACACGGAGTGACAAAATCCCAATCTCGATTCGTGCCAACCCAACAGACACTTTCAGAGATACCCGTAGTGTACCTTTATAGCCACCCAGTTACGTTGTGATGTTTGGCACACCCAAAGCACTCCTACGGTATCTGGGAGTTGCACAATCTCATGGTCTAAGGAAATGATACTTGACATTAGAAAAGCTTTAGCATACGAACTACATGATCTTGTGCTAGGCTTAGGATTGGGTCTTGTCCATCACATCATTCTCCTAATGATGTGATCCCGTTATCAACGACATCCAATGTCCATGGTCAGGAAACCGTAACCATCTATTGATCAACGAGCTAGTCAACTAGAGGCTTACTAGGGACATGGTGTTGTCTATGTATCCACACATGTATCTGAGTTTCCTATCAATACAATTCTAGCATGGATAATAAACGATTATCATGAACAAGGAAATATAATAATAATCAATTTATTATTGCCTCTAGGGCATATTTCCAACATCATGACCATCAAACATTGCATTAATTAGTATGATGGGGTTTGTTTGCTCAGTTATAGACATGGGTCCTGCCAACGCAATCATGGCGATGTACTTAAGCATTCCATCAAGATCATTAAGCCTCATTCCATAGCTAAAGTTTTCTCTTCCTTGGCATTCTTGACGAATTCAAGTTCTTCTTGCTAGTCTACAAGGGGAAGTGTTGATAGATTTAAGATGATTATGCAGATCTAACAGGGCCATTATCAAGGATTCAATTTCATCTTGATGCTCTGGTAGAGCCTTCTTTTTTGCGAGAAAACTTCAGATCTGTCCATCTTCAATCTTGGCAGGACAATGAACAACAGAAATAATAAAATTTACATTCATATCCATAGACCACCTAGCGACAACTACAAGCACTGAAGCGAGCCGAAGGCGCACCGCCATCATCGCCCCTCCCTCGACGAAGTTGGACACAACTTCTTGTAGTAGATAGTCGGGAAGTTTTCGTGCTAGGGCCCCATAGGACCAGCGCACCAGAACAAAAACTGCCGCCGATGAAGAATAACGTAGATCGAAAGGATCCAACCCGAAGACACACGAACATAGACGAACAACAATCAGAACCGGGCAAATCCACCGAGGATAAATACGCCGGCGACACACCTCCACACGCCCACCAACGATGTTAGAAGCCTTCTCTGACACCTTCAAGTATGTTTTGCTGGCGGGTACGTAATCTTCACAGATTGAAGTTCATGCTACGCATTTGGCAGGACATGCTTCACGTTCTTGCTCTGCCAGGTCCATCTTGACAGCTTCAATTTCTAGTTGTTGCTCTGCCAGGGAATTCTTAACAGCTCCAAGTTCATTTTTCTGCTCTGGTAGGGCCTTTTCCATAGCATCAAGTTCCTACTACTGCATTGCCAGTGTATGTTCGTCTGCTTCTGTTGCTTCTTGATGCACCACCACGACATTGTTGATAGCTCCAGGTTGTTGTTTCTGTACCCCGGTACTTGCAACAAGGCCATCATTTGAGAATCCTTACTTTCCCTACAAAACAATATATATGCAGGTTACAACATAGGGATGAATTCCAAAATATATATGAACATGCCACAATACACAGTGGTAGGGTAAATATAGATAATTACATGTAAATTCTCTAAAATATGTGAACATTCTTTGAAAAAATGAAATTTATTTTCCAAATACATGAGTATTTTTTATAAATTAAATGGATATTTTTCTAAATAGTTCACGAATCATTTTTGAAAGTGCAAGACCATTTTATTTAGAATACTCAAACACTTTTTCAATTTTATTACACTTTTTTTTTGAAAGAAAGCCCC
>NC_041389.1:708680187-708682539 GCF_002162155.2 Triticum dicoccoides | reverse complement strand
AGGAATACAGAGTCTTTTGAAAACGAAAATGACCTGACTACTACAAAGCATCAACCTCTCACAGGAAAGTATCCTAAGATCAAAATAACAGTTTAAGCTTAACGGCAGCAAAGCCACATAACCAGACCGAAAATATTACAGATGCCCAACAGAGGAAAGGAAGCGAAGCAATCCACCATCCATCGTCCCGATCTTCAGTTGGCCTCCGTTTTTTACCTAATCTATTTTTAATTAGTGGGCACTTCGTTTTTTACCTGAACTATTTTTTTCCAAATGTGCAAAATGATAATATGACTCAGAATAGTTTTTTATATATATAATAAACACAGGAGGAGAAAAAGAAAAAAAATGAGTAAAAAGAACAAATAAAGCAGGAAAAGCACTGCAAAAATCATAAATAAACATATTGCGTCAACAACGGTGACCCGCAGTGGAGGCATTGCGGGTGAATGGTGAGCATTCCACGAGGGTCATGACTCATGAGGTGCTAGCGGAGATATGTGCGTAGCTAGGAAAGGTAGTGACCGTATCGCTTGTTGTAGCTGATACAAAGCACCACCCATACCGAAAACCATCGATAGTTAAGATTATCTATTGTAGAAAAGTTCTGATCAAGATAATTTTTAACATGGACATATATGCATGGGCCATCAGATGAACAGAGAAACTGAAACACTTATAACCATCACGTACGTACTCCAAAACGAATATATGGAGAGAAAAACGGAGAAATTAATCAATTAGGTTGCCGCACACGGATTAATTGCTTGTTCATCATCACAATACAATTAGCAAGACACCATGTGTTTGTGTGCCATGACAATGACATAGATCAAAGCTAAGCAAGACTAGTACATCATCATCTCTTGGATCATCTACTGGATGCAGGTTTCGGAGTTCTTCATCACGCACTCGGCCCTCACGTGGTGAAAGGATCCACTCTCCTAGACTAGTACAGTCGTGTCGTCGCAGAAGTCGAGCAGCTCATCTAACGTGCACCGGAAGGCGTCGTCTTCATCCTCTGCAGCGCCAGTGCCTTCTTGGACTTTGCCGTCGAGTTTGCCGGGCAAGAACCCCTGCGCCACCACAGAGTCATGGAGCTCGGGAAAATCTTGAAGCATGTCGGCGGTGAAGAACCCGCCTGGATCCACGCTGCCGTCGTCCACTACTCCGGTTCCGGGCGGCAACAACGTCTCGCCTTCGTCGGACATGAACCAGCGCGCATACTCGTGAAGCATCCCGGGTTGTTGGACGATCGGCGGTTCCTGGCGGCGTGGGGTTTGGGGACGTGGAGCATCCGGGTGCTGGACGTCGGCGGCCTTCCTTTTCCTGGAACCGGGAGCATTGATTACCTCGTCGTATGTGGTCTCGCTCCTGTGACGAGACACGCAGACCTTGCAGAGCACCAAGCCGTCTTGCTTGTCATCGCTGTACTCGTTCATGCACCAGCCGATCCTGATCCTCTCTTTCTCTCCTGGCAACTTCTTGATGTAGCTGAGGTTTCGTCTATGGCCTACGAGTTTACCTTGGTTGTCTAGCACGGGGATTCCGCCCTTCTCCGAGTGCCAGTAGTAACCCTCGCCCGCGTCGGCCACGGCGCGCTGCCGCCTCCCGCCACCGCGGCCGCCTTTGTTGGTCTGGTGACGACGGGCAGGGGTGAAGAAGTACCAGACGCCCCCTTTCCCGTCGCCCTTGTCCGTTCCTTGCGCGTGTTGATACATCTCGACGAGGTCGCCCGGGGCAGCGGAGTAGGCGTCGAACTCGTGGATGAGGCGGCTGGCGAAGAAGGCGTCCGGTCCGGCGGCGACCCGTGGGCGGAGGAACTTGGTGATCAGCTCATGCTCGGCTGGGTCGAAGGCGTAGCAGGCGGGAGGATCCAGCTTGCCGGCGGCCATCGCAGAGCTAGCTACGCACGTACAGTACGAGATGGATCAAGTAGCTAGGTATGTACGTGTAACCCTGAACTCGCTAGCTGCTTGCCTTGCCTGGGTACGTACCTAGCTTATATAGATGGATCGACAGCGAGCCCGCCCGGGATTCAGTTTCCTTGACCGGTCATACGTACGTGTCCTAAGCAATCCGTACAAAAAATGGATTTGTACAGCAATCCGTACTTAAAATGGATTAGTGCAGCACCGACGTTGCTCCATTGCAGCTCGCGTCGCTGCACCTTGCCGCTCGGTAATACTCCGTCAGACCACCGACGACCCCGACGTTGCTCCATTGCTACACCACGCCACCCGGTGATGCTCCATCGCAGCAGCACTGAAGGCCACGGACAGTTCTACTGTTATAAAGGATAGAGGGATTTGGTGGAATCATTCTCTTGCTTGAGCCACGTGGACATATATA
>NC_041389.1:708668862-708679307 GCF_002162155.2 Triticum dicoccoides | reverse complement strand
CCGGTGTCGAGGTAGTCGCCGTGGAGCTGCGGAAGAAGAGCAGCGGCGACAGCGGCCTAAGGAGGCGGCGGCGGCTAGAGAAGGAGTGCCACGACGGTGCTCGAAGTAGGCGATAATGAACCAGACAGCTTGACGAAGACCGGCGCGAACGGTGACGTTCCTGTGCCAAGGAATGCGTCATGGCGCATATCATGTGGAAGTCAACGCACGTGGATGGCGGTGGACCGCGGGCCGCAGCGTTACGGCCCGAAGGGTCGACACAATGGCGCCGGCAGGTCGGGGCAACGACGGGGAAGACCTCAGGGTGTTTGTAGGGATCGCGTGCCACGCTCGCTACAGCCCGACAAGGCGACACGGCGGCAGCGCCAGGGTCGGTGCAGCCTCGGGGACGACCTGGAGCGGACGGCCTCGGTGCGGCAGTTGACCGCGGGCTGCGGCACTACGGCCCGAAGGGGCGACGCAGCGGCAGCGTGCGAGGTGGTGCAACACGGGAACGGCCTCGGGGCAGCGGCGGAGATCACGTGGCGCGACACTAGAGCTCTAAGGGGCGACGCAGCGGCGACACGGATCGGTGAGCCACGGGGAGAACCACGGGGCGGCGGCGCTGCGGCCCGACGGGGCAAGGCAGCGGCAGCCTGTTGCTCGATCGGCAGAGGGGCGCGCTGAACTCGGGGACAGGGCGGTGATGGCCGACGTAGATTGACGATCGGCCCAGCGCATGGACGACAGTCGTGAGGGGCCGTCTGTCGCGTGAGGCCGCCGAGTCGGGGCGACGGGCGGGCAGATGCACGAACGACGGAAGGGGCCGCCTGTCGCGCGGGGCCACCAGGTCGGTGAAGAGGTCGGCCGGTCGCGCGGGTGTCGGAGTAGAGGCGCACGGTGGTCGAAGGCGGTGGCAAGCGACACAAACCGATCAAACATAGATCGGAAAACCATAAAGAAAAACACCGATTAAAACGACCGGCAAGAGAGTGAAAAAACCCGGAGCAAGGGCTCAGGCAAAAGACTCTCTAGGGAAGCCGGTCAAAACGACCGGCGGACGAACCCTAGGATGGCGCGGCGCCCGATGGCGGTCATTGAGGCCGACCACCCCGGGGGCGGCGTGCGGGGCGGAAGCGGTGGGCGACGGCTAGGGTTTGGATCGGTTAGGCTGATACCATGTTATAAGCGAGAGAGGGATTTGATGAAATCGTTGTATTGCTTGAGCCTCGTGGGCATATATATAGTGAGTACAAGGTCATCTTGGAGTATAAGGCAAGGTGGAATAAATCCTACGCTATCCTATATTTCCATAATAACTATCATACTCAGCTGCTACGAGCCATACGACGGTCTCTGCGACATTCGACTGCTTCAACGACCCCGCCGACAGCGGAAGGCTGAGGAGTGGATTTGGTTTCGAGTGATCTATGATTTCTGCCACCTCCAACTCGAGAACTAAGCAAAAGGATCAGAATTGGGATCAGGGCGAGGATGGACCCCACCGACGTAAGAACCTGAGTCGCTAGGGAAACCCTAGGCGCCAGGACCGAAAACCCGCGTGCTATATGTCAATGCGTTTATTGTATTGTTCTGGCACTTGTGTGACTATATTAAGGCCCGTTTTAGGTGCCCGCCGAGCACCGCAACTGCTAGGGCGGTCGCAGCACAACCATTAGATCGAGTCGACCCGCACTGTTGGATTTCTCTCTTTCGAATCGTCTCCTTGCTCTGGCTTAGTCACATGATGGGCCGTGACACATATACGCCCACCCTTCTCGATGGACTCTTTCATGAGAGTGCCAGGAGGCGAGTGTTATTTTTTTTAGCCAAACTGCACCCTTTATTGAACGTTCAGAAACATAGAGATACAGATGATATCGGGCAAACTAGTAAGCCACACATGGCGCCCTTAACTAAGAGAGGCAGTGGCCTTTGCTAAGGCATGGTCCTCCCCATTATGTTTCCTACTTTCATAAATAAAATTTACATCATGAAGGATCTCCTCTGATGCTTAATCTCTTGTAAGATAGAAAAATATTGGCATGGAACTCCAGCCTCTATGTTGGTCACCACTTCAAGGCAATCGGATGCTACACAGATAGATTGGACACTACTAGGGAAAAGCCTATACACAGAAAGTTACTAGTAGCGAGGGCTAAAAACCCTCGCTACTGCTACTTACCAGTAGCGCAGGTTTTTAAACCTCGCTACTACTAAGTTGATAGCAGCAGCGCAGGTTTTTAACCCTCACTACTACTAAGCGGTCTCTACCGTGCCCCCGGGACATGCCATAGTAGTAGCGCGGGTTTTTAAAACCTCGCTACTACTAAGTTTGATAGCAGTAGTGTTGGTTTTTAGCCCTCGCTGCTACTAAGTGGTGCCATAGTAGTAGCGAGGGGGTAAAAAACCGCGCTACTACTAAAGGTCCCATTTTCTAACTCTACCCCCCCTGTGGATCGTCTTTTCAGTTTTAAAAATAAATAAGAGAAAATGATGAAAATATCAAAAAAATAAAAGGAAATAAGTTTCCCATGTGATATGTGGTCTACTTGTTGGGAAAATTTGCAAATATGAATTTCGACTTTATTTGCAAAATCTCTCGAGAATTTGTAAAAATGGGCATAACTTTTGCATACTAACTCGGATGAAAAAGTTTTTTATATGAAAAATCATCTACTCAAAAAGTTACATCCGAATTTAATCGGGGGAACCCCGTTAAACATTTTCAAAATCCTCAAAAACCTAACAGAAAAAAAGTTACGGGGCTTTTAATATCTAGAGTGGAAAAAATCGAAAAAAAATTCAAACTGTGTGGTCAAACAGTGGTCAAACAATGATCAAACTAATTATTCTAGAATATTAGTGTTACTAAATAATTATTTTTGTTTTTTTGAATTTTGGTCAAATCTGGTCAAACTATGGCCAAACTGTGGTCAAATTGTGGTCAAACTAATTATTCAAGAAATATTAGTGTTACTAATTTTTTAGAACAATAGTTTCAAACTCAAATAGTGAAATGTGTGACTTCATGCTCAAGCTAAATTCCTGAGGTTAATAGGATTGACATCTTAGTATTGTCAGGAAAACAACAAGTGTAGACTTGGAAACGAGGGAGAATAGAACCCGGAAGTTAAGCGTGCTCAGGCTGGAGTAGTGAGAGGATGGATGACCGTCCGGGAAGTTAGATGATTTGGAATGATGAGGGGTGATTAGAGATTAAATTGAGTAGCGATGAGGGGTGATTAGAGATTTGAGGCTAAAATAATTCAGAAATTTGAAAATTAGGGAAAAAATCGAAATATTTTTTCGAAAAAATTCAAAAAAAACCCGCGCTGGTAGTAGTAGCGCGGGTTTTTACCCACGCTACTATTAAAGGACATAGTAGTAGCGCGGGTGGCACCAGCGCTACTGCTATACGTTAGCTGTAGCGCCTTATTAGTAGCGCCGCCCCCGCGCTGCTAATAGGCCCAAAACCCGCGCTGCTGCTAGGCTTTTCCCTAGTAGTGGGACATGCAGGTCCATAGAGAGAGAAAGTGCTTCGCGGCAAGCTTGTGCTTCAAGAACTGCAGGGTCAAGGAGGTCGTCACGTATGATGGCGGAGGCACCAAGAAACATGCCTCGCTTGTCTCTGCAAACCACCGCTGATGCTGCCTGATCACCGATCTTCGAGAAACCACCATCTACATTCATCTTGACTTCATGAGTGGTGGGCAGAATCCACAGGTTAGGCTGTGCCCCTTCATTTGTATTCCCTGTATTAGCATGCAGGTCCCCCGCATTCACATGCAGGTCCCTGGAATTTGCGTTCAGGCCCTTTGGCTTTGCGTTCTTCTCGGGAATCATCTCTAGTTCGGCCAAGAAATTGTTGATGAAAACATGAGTGCTCAGCGGGCTTTGGTACTGGTTATCGTGGATGGCGTGGCGCCTTGCCCACCACATAGCCCACATCGTGTCGAGCAACCGTGCTAATTCCGCCGAAGGTAATGTATCAACCAGTCAGAGCATCCATAGCTTCGCATCATCTGTTCTGTTGGATATGATAGTCTCTCTGAGTTCTTCATCAGCAAGTGCCCAAACACACCGTGCCATGCGACAGTCGAAGAGGGAATGACGCCAAGTATTATTAGCAGCGTGACATATCGAGCACTCCGCCGAATCGGCCATGCTGCGGTGGTGGCGGACAGCACCTGTCGGGATCGAAGTCTTAGATAATCTCCAGGCAAAAACTCTGACTTTTGAAGGAACCGGAGCTCCCCACAGCAATGTCCATGACCTGCGGTCAGTCTCGACATTAGAGTGCCCGTCGGTATGCTCGAGCCAATCTGTTCGTTGTTGCTCTTTTATGAGAGTGTGGTGCCGGGAGGCGAGTGTTATATATCACTTGTATCAAGCATTTGCTAGTACTCGACCGCACAATACTTAAGTAGGGCCCAATAAGCACAGCCGATGGGTAGATTTTCTTTCCGGTTCATGCAACACGCAGCTCTCTTCTTGGTTTTCCTCCATGAGCTTTTGCTACTGTTTTTGTGTTACTTGCTTTCAGCGATGTTTTTGTGTCAGGTTTCTTCTGGGTTTTTTGCATTTCTGTTTTTTCTTGATTTATTATTATTATTATTATTATTATTATTATTATTATTATTATTATTAATATTATTATTATTATTATTATTATTATTATTATTATTATTATTGCCCGTTTGTTTATTACCAATTTTCTTTTTTTGTTCTTCTTTCTATGCCTTCTCTCTTCCTTCCATTTCTTTTAGATTTATCTCCTTATTTGTAAAATGATCATTAGACATGAATTTTAAATCACAGAATGTACATTTAATAAATACACGATGACTATTTTATAAAAACAAAATAAACTCCTTTTTGATATATGATGATTATTTTCTTAAATACAAGATAATATTTTCAAGTTAATTTTTGTTACTTGATACATTGTGTATTTAACATCTAAATTACTCTACCTGCTAGCTTGCATCAAAATACGCTGATGTCATTATCTAATTTCTAGTTCGTCGAGTATTTATTTCATTCTTAAGAATAGAGGGATTGAATCAATAGCCATTGCTAGCTAAATAATATAGCAGCAGATCCATGTTTTTAGGCGAAGGTTGGCCAATAACTAACTTTTTATATGATTTTTAGGCCAAATATGTCTTTCTTTAACATGTTTTTAATCAGTAGCCAAATGCTATATTGCTTGTACCGATCAATAGCTAGCACACACCTGTAGAACAACTGAGAGCCGCTATGACCCGATAAGCACAGCAGGCGAACTGGTTACTTTCTTGTTCATGCAACACTAGATTTCTTGTTCCTTTTCCTCCCTTATTTTTTGTTTATAATTGCATAAAGTTCCTTGTTTTTAGCGTGTTTTTTGTGTCTGGTTTCTTCTGTTCTTTGCATGCTATTTTTTTCTTGATTTATTTTTATTAGTTTTGCATTTTCTTTATTTCCCATTTTTTTCTTCTTATTTTCCTTTTTTTACTATTTCCTCTTCCTTCATTTTTTATTTTCACTTATTTCCCTTTTTCATTTAGAAAATAAACATTACACATGAAATTTGTATCACATAATTTACGTATTTTAAACACATGATGAATACTTTTTAACACACAATGAATATTTTTGATATGTGATGGCTATTTTCCTAAATACGGTTAATATTTTCAAGCGTATTTTTTTACATATATGTTTTTTTGAAAATTATGTGAATATCTGCTTAAAATCATGGCCAGTTCAATAATATATGGACATTTCCTAAAATAAATGAACACTATTTGTAAATTCATGAAATTTCTTTTCTAAATAAATGATTTTTTAAGAAACTAAATGAATATTTTTATAAATAGGTCAATCGATTTTGACCGTACAAAACACTTTATTTAGAATAGTAAAAAACTTTTTCAGTTGTATTAGATATTCTCGAATGAGTAAGCAAATTTTCTTTTAGACAAACTAGTTTGTAAAATGCGCAAAAAGAAAAATTGAAAAAAATATTTTCTATATATTGTGATAAAATTAATATAGGAGGAGAAAAAGGAAAAGAACCAAGTAAAAATATATACAAAGGACAGATGGGCATAGCTGGGAATGGTAGTGACTGTGTTGCTTGCTATAGGTGCTGCATAGCACCGTCTAGGTCAAGTACCATCTAACTAAAATTATTAACTCTAGAAAAATATAATCAAGATTATTTGCAACATGGACATATATGCATGGGCAATCAGATGAGAAGAAAATGTTGCACATGAGCAAGCGTAGACCGGACTTATTTTTCATGGCCTAGCGGAGTTGGAACCTGCTTGGATGGATCTTCGTGAAGGAGCCATACTATTTAACTAAATACCCATATGATATTGCTTCTTTTTCTGTGCATATTAAATGGTATAAACATCCTTCATTAATATCAAGCATGTTTTTCCATCTCGGATGTTAAACATGTGCATGTCTTGTACATCTAGCAGTGGGATCACGGAATTGTATTGCTGCTAGATTTGTTTGAACTGAAGGGTTCATGTCGAACATGAACATGCACAACATCAGGTTTACTTGACAAGGCTATCAAATCGGCTTTGGACCTTGTGGCAAAGGAGGTCGGGAGCCAGGTATAAGATACATGGTCGTATGGTGATTTCATTAGTAAGGGGTTGCTTAACGGGTGGGCAAGTCGACTAGCAGTGATGCTAAATGTCTAGTTAGTCTACGTTAGGTGGATCCTGGGTCAATTGTAGACGGATGACGGCCACATTGGAAGTATTTCTTTTTTGGCTTGATTTACTCCACATAAACGCGTTGCTTAGCGTTTGCATATTTTGTTTTGTAGATGGTACCTTCTGGTCCAGTTTTGAACTTAGCTTTAAAATCAATCCTGAATCAAGCAAACCTTCTGACGTGTTATAAAAATCTGAGAACTGTTATCAAGAACGATAAAAGAACATGTTCTAGATGATCCACTTCTTGAGGAATGTGCAAAATAAATGCGCTGCAAGGGGGGCGAATGATATATATTGTTTGTACCGAGCATTAGCTAGCGCTCACTAGCGGAACACCTTAGGAGGGTCATGACCCGATAAGCGCACACGATTGGGCGGTTTCCTTTCCAGTTAATGCAACATGCGTCTGTTTTCTTGGTTACCCCCTCCCCCCTATTTTTTGCTGCTGGTTTTATCTTTTCTAGTTTTTTGCGAGGCTTTTGTGTCTTATTTCTTCTATTGTTTTTCATTTTCTCCTTGATTTATTTCTATTATTTTTTCCTTTCCCTATTTCCCCTTTTTCTTTTTTTCTATTTTCACTTTATTATCTTTCTTTATTTTCATTAGATTTTTCTTTATTTTCTTTTTGATTTAATAAAGAACATTACCCATGCCATTTTCAATTGCAAAATGTACATTATTCAATATACGATGACCATTTTTAACAAACGATGGACTTTTTTTGATATATTAAAGATATTTTCTTAAATACAGTATTACATTTATTAGGATATTTTCGTTTTACTTGCTATATGGTTTTCTTAAAAATTTCGTGAATATTTTTTACATCCCTGAACACTTTAATAATTACATGCAATTTTTACAAAATACATAAAAAATTCTTTTAAAATAAATGAAAATTTCATTTTCTAAATGTACGAATATTTTTAAGAAATCAAATGAATATTTTTCTAAATAGGTCATGAATCATTTTCGAAAGTAAAAGAACATTTTATTTAGAATAGACATACACATATTAAAGTTCTTACACATATTTAATGAGTGAGCACTTCTTATTTTACCTGAAATACTTTTTTCAAATGTGCAAAATGAAAATTTGACCCAGAATACTTTAGATCTTTTATATATAAAATAAACACACAAGAAGAAATATAAAACAACAAGTAAAAATGAATAAAAATTACAAATAAAGAAGCAAAAGCACTGCAAAATCAGAAGAATTTTTTTTTTTTGCCAACTAGGGTGACCCACGGTGGAGGCATTGCGATTGAATGGTGAGCATTCGGCTATGGTCATGAGGGATGCTAGTGGAGATATGGGTGTAGCTAGGAAAGTTAGTGGCCGTATCGCTTGCAATAGCAACATCATATTCTACTCACGACCTCAAATTAGCTTGGGATGAATTGTAAATTCAAAAATAATAATATGAAAACATATTAAAAAAAATCTGAAATTGTTTGGTGGCAAAGATTGACAAATTTTCTGGATGCTTGTAAGATTTCATCATGATAGAACATTCATGGAAGTCATGGCAAAAATAACAAAATTAGCACTCCAAAATGCTTTTGAAAATAGCACTTTTGGAGATCGATTTTGTTTTTTTCCATGACTTCCACGAATGTTCTTTTATGATGAAATTTTACAAGCACCCAGAAAATTTGTCAATGTTTTTCAAAAACAAAATATTGTTTTTGTTTTTTCTTCATTTTTTCCAGAATTTACTGTTCACCCGAGCTACAATAATAATAATGATACAATCTCTATCTCTACTACTTAAAAAGAATGTAAGGTTTCCATTTCACCTCTCTTTCCTGTATCCTTCCTTATATATATCCCACTCTTTCCTTCTCCTCTTTAATTTTTTTCTCTCATCTCTAATTTTTCTCCTATCCATTCTCCCTAAAATAGAATCAATTGTCTCATGTTTTATTAACTTACCAAAAAACACATTGTGTTTGGTAAGTAATTAAATTCTTACCAAATAAGTGCTTAACAATAAAATGGCATGTAAATCATGGCGATTGGATACTATCATGGCGATTGGATACAAAAACTTGCTAAATGCGATATGGAGCTAATGAGATGCTGACAAGGCTGCTGCCAAATGGGTCCAGACGTGGGTAATGTGGCTTCTTACATGTGGGTCCAATGCCATACACCGGTGATGGCACACATAACTATCACAATTTGTAGATACTGTGAGTTTGTTATATATTGTAATTGGCGGGCATATTTGAATTTTTTTCCATCTTGAAAATTTTTATATGAATTTGTGTGAAAATTCAATTTCAATGCCAATTCAGCTATCTTTACTGCGATTAAATGGCGGACGATTATCACACAGACTTTTCTGAGCCATCACAATAACAAACCATGGGACAGAGCCGCACAATAAAATTAGGAAAATGACATAGTTTCATGACCATCAAACATTGCATTAATTAGTATGATGGGGTTTGTTTGCTCAGCTATAGACATGGGTCCTGCCGACGCAATCTTGGCGCTGTACTTAAGCATTCCATCAAGATCATTAAGCCTCATCCCATAGCTAAAGTTTTCTCTTCCTTGGCATTCTTGACGAATTCAAGTTCTTCTTGCTAGTCTACAAGGGGAAGTGTTGATAGATTTAAGATGATTATGCAAATCTAACAGGGCCATTATCAAGGATTCAATTTCATCTTGATGCTCTGGTAGAGCCTTCTTTTTTGCGAGAAAACTTCAGATCTGTCCATCTTCAATCTTGGCAGGACAACGAACAACAGAAATAATAAAACTTACATCCAGATCCATAGACCACCTAGCGACAACTACAAGCACTGAAGCGAGCCGAAGGCGCACCGCCATCATCGCCCCTCCCTCGACGAAGTTGGACACAACTTCTTGTAGTAGACAGTCGGGAAGTTTTCGTGCTAGGGCCCCATAGGACCAGTGCACCAGAACAAAAACTGCCGCCGATGAAGAATAACTTAGATCGAAAGGATCCAACCCGAAGACACACGAACATAGACGAACAACAATCAGAACCGGGCAAATCCACCGAGGATAAATACGCCGGCGACACACCTCCACACGCCCACCAACGATGTTAGAAGCCTTCTCTGACACCTTCAAGTATGTTTTGCTGGCGGGTACGTAATCTTCACAGATTGAAGTTCATGCTACGCATTTGGTAGGACATGCTTCACGTTCTTGCTGCTGCTCTGCCAGGTCCATCATGACAGCTTCAATTTCTAGTTGTTGCTCTGCCAGGGAATTCTTAACAGCTCCAAGTTCATTTTTCTGCTCTGGTAGGGCCTTTTTCATAGCATCAAGTTCCTACTACTGCATTGCTAGTGTATGTTCGTCTGCTTCTGTTGCTTCTTGATGCACCACCACGACATTGTTGATAGCTTCAGGTTGTTGTTTCTGTACCCCGGTACTTGCAACAAGGTCATCATTTGAGAATCCTTACTTTCCCTACAAAACAATATATATGCAGGTTACAACATAGGGATGAATTCCAAAATATACGTGAACATGCCACAATACACAGTGGTAGTGTAAATATAAATAATTACATGTAAATTCTATAAAATATGTGAACATTCTTTGAAAAAATGAAATTTATTTTCCAAATACATGAGTATTTTTTATAAATTAAATGGATATTTTTCTAAATAGTTCATGAATCATTTTTGAAAGTGCAAGACCATTTTATTTAGAATACTCAAACACTTTTTTTTTTGAAAGAAAGGGGGC
>NC_041389.1:708662245-708668757 GCF_002162155.2 Triticum dicoccoides | reverse complement strand
CATTTTATAGAATGAAGCAGACCACAGCCAGTCATAGGAATACAGAGTCTTTTGAAAACGAAAATGACCTGACTACTACAAAGCATCAACCTCTCACAGGAAAGTATCCTAAGATCAAAATAACAGTTTAAGCTTAACGGCAGCAAAGCCACATAACCAGACCGAAAATATTACAGATGCCCAACAGAGGAAAGGAAGCGAAGCAATCCACCATCCATCGCCCCGATCTTCAGTTGGCCTCCGTTTTTTACCTGATCTATTTTTAATTAGTGGGCACTTCGTTTTTTACCTGAACAATTTTTTTTTTCCAAATGTGCAAAATGATAATATGACTCAGAATAGTTTTGTTATATATATAATAAACACAGGAGGAGAAAAAGAAAAAAACCAAGTAAAAATGAGTAAAAAGAACAAATAAAGCAGGAAAAGCACTGCAAAAATCATAAATAAACATATTGCGTCAACAACGGTGACCCACAGTGGAGGCATTGCGGGTGAATGGTGAGCATTACACGAGGGTCATGACTCATGAGGTGCTAGCGGAGATATGTGCGTAGCTAGGAAAGGTAGTGACCGTATCGCTTGTTATAGCTGATACAAAGCACCACCCATACCGAAAACCATCGATAGTTAAGATTATCTATTGTAGAAAAGTTCTGATCAAGGTAATTTTTAACATGGACATATATGCATGGGCCATCAGATGAACAGAGAAACTGAAACACTTATAACCATCACGTACGTACTCCAAAACGAATATATGGAGAGAAAAACGGAGAAATTAATCAATTAGGTTGCCGCACACGGATTAATTGCTTGTTCATCATCACAATACAATTAGCAAGACACCATGTGTTTGTGTGCCATGACAATGACATACATCAAAGCTAAGCAAGACTAGTACATCATCATCTCTTGGATCATCTACTGGATGCAGGTTTCGGAGTTCTTCATCACGCACTCGGCCCTCACGTGGTGAAAGGATCCACTCTCCTAGACTAGTACAGTCGTGTTGTCGCAGAAGTCGAGCAGCTCATCTAACGTGCACCGGAAGGCGTCGTCTTCATCCTCTGCAGCGCCAGTGCCTTCTTGGACTTCGCCGTCGAGTTTGCCGGGCAAGAACCCCTGCGCCACCACAGCGTCATGGAGCTCGGGAAAATCTTGAAGCATGTCGGCGGTGAAGAACCCGCCTGGATCCACGCTGCCGTCGTCCACTACTCCGGTTCCGGGCGGCAACAACGTCTCGCCTTCGTCGGACATGAACCAGCGCCCATACTCGTGAAGCATCCCGGGTTGTTGGACGATCGGCGGTTCCTGGCGGCGTGGGGTTTGGGGACGTGGAGCATCCGGGTGCTGGACGTCGGCGGCCTTCCTTTTCCTGGAACCGGGAGCATTGATTACCTCGCCGTATGTGGTCTCGCTCCTGTGACGAGACACGCAGACCTTGCAGAGCACCAGGTCGTCTTGCTTGTCATCGCTATACTCGTTCATGCACCAGCCGATCCTGATCCTCTCTTTCTCTCCCGGCAACTTCTTGACGTAGCTGAGGTTTCGTCTATGGCCTACGAGTTTACCTTGGTTGTCTAGCACGGGGATCCCGCCCTTCTCCGAGTGCCAGTAGTAACCCTCGCCCGCGTCGGCCACGGCGCGCTGCCGCCTCCCGCCACCGCGGCCGCCTTTGTTGGTCTGGTGACGACGGGCAGGGGTGAAGAAGTACCAGACGCCCCCTTTCCCGTCGCCCTTGTCCGTTCCTTGCGCGTGTTGATACATCTCGACGAGGTCGCCCGGGGCAGCGGAGTAGGCGTCGAACTCGTGGATGAGGCGGCTGGCGAAGAAGGCGTCCGGTCCGGCGGCGACCCGTGGGCGGAGGAACTTGGTGATCAGCTCGTGCTCGGCTGGGTCGAAGGCGTAGCCGGCGGGAGGATCCAGCTTGCCGGCGGCCATCGCAGAGCTAGCTACGCACGTACAGTACGAGATGGATCAAGTAGCTAGGTATGTACGTGTAACCCTGAACTCGCTAGCTGCTTGCCTTGCCTGGGTACGTACCTAGCTTATATAGATGGATCGACAGCGAGCCCGCCCGGGATTCAGTTTCCTTGACCGGTCATACGTACGTGTCCTAAGCAATCCGTACATGAAATGGATTTGTACAGCAATCCGTACATAAAATGGATTAGTGCAGCACGCCCCATGATGCTCCGTCGCTGCACCGACGTTGCTCCATTGCAGCTCGCGTCGCTCGGTAATACTCCGTCAGAGCACCGGCGACCCCGACGTTGCTCCATTGCTGCACCACGCCACCCGGTGATGCTCCATCGCAGCAGCACTGAAGGCCACGGACAGTTCTACTGTTATAAGAGATAGAGGGATTTGGTGGAATCATTCTCTTGCTTGAGCCACGTGGACACACACACACACACATATATATACTTCAGGAGTACATACTCCCATCCCTTAACGAGGAAAAAAATTCCGTGCGTACGGGCTGTAAATCTCCCCCCGTGCATACCCTGCATTAGATGACGCCACGTGGTCCACCTCGCCATCCGACGATTCACTGCTCAGATGCTCGGTTCGTTGTTTCTCGGCTCGGCAGCCCTTGCGTTCGGCTCCAAAACTTGCCATGTACGTACGATTCCGGCTCCCGTCAGCTACGCATGGATTGATTCCTAACATATGCATGAAGATTGCTAGCTTCTGCTTCCTCGATGCAGCCAGGGAAGTGGCCATTCTATCCTGAATTTCTCATGGCCGAGCAACCAGAATATTGTCATCTAGGCCACGGGACTAACGGCCAGTTCGCCGGCTCAACGCTTACTGCAGCGGACGGAACGGTAAACATCTCGGCCGGGCGTCCGAAACGCGTCCTCTCCATCTCCATCCCATGATCAGTTCGGGCCGGAGCGACAGCCGCGGCCGACACGGGCCATTCTGCCGCAATCTGAAGCAGCACTACCGGGGAGAAGGTTGGGAGTGGCCATGGCGGAATCTGACAACGTCGCCTCCAAGGAAGACAAAGGTTTCTACAAGGAATTCAGTGCTATTGAACATACTGCGCGCAGAAGGTTGAGTAGCCTCCCTGTTGCAAAGGTTTTCATGAGCTATATATTTTTCCCTGCAAAAATCGTCAACTATAAAGTTGTAGCTATTCAAAGGCAAAACTGTTGTAAAGTATCAAATTTTTGGGATTTGCTGATTCATTTGCAATATAAGTATTTTCCAAATTGCCTGTGCTCAAAAAGTTCTCAGATTTCGTAATAAAAAATTAGCCTGACTTCATATGAAGTTTAGGCCTACACAAAAAGAGGTAGCATCTTTGCTACTGTTGAATAGCAAATCAGAGAAACCAGAGAAACAATAAAATAGTTAACCGCAGATTTATGGCGACATCAGATAACACATGCAGATTTTTGGCAAGAAGTCAGATAGATATTCCAAATTCCATTGTTTACATGAATTGGTCCTCACAATCTCAGGGTACTCATTATACAAGCAGGAAGCTACATCAGTTTGGTTCATTTTGCCAAAACATGAGCTCCTTCAGTACAAGACATATTTATATGACGATAGCTACAGAAAAATTTCACGGTTTTACATATGATATCATCAGTAGTGATGCTAGCTAGTATGGGATCGGTCTTGCTCTGTGCTCTTCATCTTGTTGATCAGCGACAAGCAATCTGATGCTATTTCCATTTGCCCTTCTGGCTGCTTGTATAGATCCCAAGTGAACTTGGATTATCAAACCATAGCCCACACCCCGTGAATTAGACAAAACCATTATCGAACAAGAAGCAATCAGAAAAGATTGCATCATCTCCGGTTTCCTGTCAGTCTCCTTTTCTCCAATGCTGAATTGGTTCCCAATTTTTCTGCAAAAAATGAATTAGTAAGTTTGTTCGGTTAAGACAGTGAAGTATACAGATGTGCTATCCATGACATCGCAGCTTCACAAGTGACAAACGTGGAAGAAACTTTGTCCAGGGTGAGACAATATTAATCTTTGCGTTGCCACACATCATCAAGGTGGTTCTGCTCACACCAACGATTCCAGACAGCTACGTACTAAACAGTGATTAATTAAATGTTATTGCTGACCACTTCCGCTAGAACGAAATAGATTGACATTTTTTTTCGCGGGGTGAAATAGATTGACATTAGAAACAAAAATCAATCAACATGAGACAAGGGGAGCAGCGGCGAGCAGAAGAGAAAGGGAATCGGAGACGTACCTGCGTCGTCTGGCTGCCGGCCGCACTCCCTCTATCAAGTGTAGGACGAGGGCGGGCGGGGGACGAAGCAGACGATGGTGGAAGCAAATGATCAGCCGGTGGCGTACGACGGAGACGACTGGGGTGGCGGCGGCGACTACGCCAAGGGATGCAGCGGCGGCGCCTGAATCTGACTCTAGTGCAGATGGGGTAAGGGATTGTGTGCCCAGTCCAGCCGAGCCGAAGTTTGAGAGGTTGCGGGCTTGTTTTGCAGGAGCCGAGAAGGGGTGCTCGAGCCGAGGAAGCCTGCGCACGGGAGCGGATCGTCGGATGGCGAGGTGGACCACGTGGCGTCATCTCACACAAGGTACGCAGGGAGAGCAGTTTACAGCCGGTATGCATAGAATTTTTTTCCCTTAACGAAGCCTTTCACTTGGATATCCCTCAACAAAAAACGACTAATCCACAGAAAAAGCCGAAACATGTAACAACTTTCCTTTGAGTGTGGCGCCTAGTTGCTTGATCCTAGAATTAAGGGATCTTTTATGCCAGGGTGTCGTTCCTATAACCTTCATGGGAAGTAGTACACGCACGTCAGGTATGTTGTATTTTTATACGTGAGGTATATTTTAACTTTGTGAGCTTTCATGTATTAATTTGTGCAGTTCATATATACTACTTTTATACGATAGTATATACCACATTTTTGTGATAGCGATTTTTTGTGGGCCAGTATATACCTTTTTTTATAAAGTTGCCACCTTTTTCAGTGAAGTATATACTGCAATTTGTTTTTACGATGGAGTATATATATACCTTTTTTTATGTCGGACTATATACCATGTTTTTTGGATGGACCATGTGCAACATCTTTTTCAATAAATTCTGGACCACTTTTTTTTTGCGATGGACTATATACCACTTTTTTTGTGGTGGAGTATATACCACAATTTTTCTGAAGGAGTATATATCATTTTTTTGCATGCAGTATGTACCACATTTTTTTTCTTGAAAGGAGTATATATCATTTTTTCTGCATGAAGAATATACCACTTTTTTGACCGAGTATATATTACTCTAAAAAACAATATATGTCAAGAAAAGAGTATAATTAACTACTAAATATACTTAAACCATAGTAGTACAAGACCAATTAAAACATATTACAGAATATAATTCATTTCAAATAGTAGTATTTGTCCACTCCAAAAAATAACAAGATTTGACTTGTGTTTGTGTATCACGAAAAGAGCATCGATTTAACTCTAGCTTCTTATTCGAAAAAAAAAAAAAACAGCTTCTTCTGTATGCACGCGTCCTCCATGATGGATCGATCATTCGCAGCAAGTTCGTCGTTGGAGGATTGTTAGATCACTTCGGTGTAGCAGCAACATGAAGGAAAAGGTAGTCTGCAGAGAAGACGAACACCGGCTGGCGGAACACAGCTCTCGTACTCCAGTATAGAAGGAGTACAAGATAAGTTGAAGCTTCGTCATAATCGGCGTCATCTACACGATGATTGGACAGAGTACAAGTTATTTACTCCAGTATAGAAGGCATGCAAGTAACGGATGCATCTAGCTTGATAGACAGTACGTGGCTCTAATGGTTGTATGTATAGAATAGGTTACTCTTCGATTTAAGATTGAGATCTCACCGACCGAGTATAATGCGGACGCACACCGGAGTAGCCGCCCGCACTGAACGACGACGAGACAATCGCAGCTGCAATTAGACGAGAAATGGTGGTCGTTGTTGTCTCGTTGCTGCTACCGATGCCATGCATCTCGTCGTTGTGATCGGCGCCGCCGCCGTCCGCTGTGTTACGTACGCAAGGACATCATGGCCATCTGAGTTTTGGCCGATTTTGGCTGGAGTGGCCGGTGGAAAGCATTGAATACCCGAGACCTGCTGCACAGGAACAGGAGCGTCGTCTTCTTCCATGCTGATGCATGCACCATGGATAGCGGATGAGACACAATCGCCGTCGACGGCGACGAAACTACAGGAAATAGGTCGCTGGTGGCACAAGAGACGCAACCGTCTATGTGGCGAGAATATTAGATCGATGTAGATTCGTTTCTAGGGTGACGTTTGATATTCCTATAAAGAAGGATTCTGTTCCAACAAATTTAATTATCAAATAATTATCTCATCTAGTTTTATTTGCTGGGTTTAAAACGTGGCTAGTCCGATAGGTACGGCCAGCTATTCGAAGCGATGGGTCTCTTCGGAGGTGGATCGACCTGGGAGTATGTACTCCTAGGAGTATCATCCAATTTTCCTATATATATATATATA
>NC_041389.1:708656286-708661916 GCF_002162155.2 Triticum dicoccoides | reverse complement strand
ATCCTACCACCCGGTGGTAGTTACCCCACATGTCTCATATACTACCATGTGGTACTATATATATTATTTTATTATTTTAAATATGTTTATATACTATATCTAAGATATTTCAAAACAAGTTACATGAAAAAATTGCATACGAGCCCATAGTTTTTGTTATATTTGTAAAATACGTACATATTTGTACGTAAAAATGAGCATACTCAAAAGATGGTACATACTACCTAAAAATTAGTATATATACTACCTAATCATTGTTATATACTACATACTACACATACATACTCTCGGTTCCAAAAGATACTACATACAACATACAAAACGCAAGTGGTGGTAACTACCACTGCTTGTAGGAAACATTTGTCCTACACACATGTAGAACCAATCATGCATATATATATATCATCAATGTCTCACAAACCATCATATTAATTAATTCACACATACACACATGTATAGCTATATACAATTTCTTCTACATATCCATGTTGCCTTTGGAGCCAGTGGCATTAGCCTAATTGGTGCCTTCGGAGCACGATGACAATTGGAAGTGGTTTTCATGGGGGCGGTAGCGGGTAATAGTATTCTCCCTTCGGATTTATGACCTGGTCGAGCAAAAATCCCGCTATTTCCTCTTGAAGTGCTTCTACGCGCTCCGTTTCTAGGAGCTTCGCCCGCACCTCTCTGAACTGTTAAGAAGGAGATCAATATGCATGTGTATTAGTTGTGTGACTAGATATCGATAATGGTGTAAAAATTGTGAATAGTGTTTTGACAAGCGTACCCATTCCTGTCTTTGAGATCTGCTCCTTTCGGACGCCATCATGCGAATGTTCTCGCAAACGCAGAATGCACACAGATCAGTCCCCTGCGCCTGCTTCAGGGCCTTTACGAGAATGGAATTTGATCAGATAATAATTAATCAAGCATGATAATTAAAGAGATGGCAGCTAGCTAGCTAGCTAGTACTACTTACCTTGGGTCTTCCCCATTTAAGCTTTTCTTTCCATTCGCCTTCCGTGACGCTGATGAACCTTGCCCAAACCCTGCCCGCCGACAAAGAAAATGAATAAAGGGGTTATTAAATAGTTCATATCATGAAATGAAGAACTAAATAGGCCGATATATATAGTTAATAATTATTGAAATTACCTGTTGACTATCCCAAACAAGATGTTATAGTCAGTTTTTTCTTTGAGTAGTGAGTTCAGTATTTCAACTCTTCCGGCGTCAACTTTAATGATACACAAGACCCAGTGAAATCTGCATGCACACACGTTTGCATGTCTTAATTAAGCGGGCATATGTAAGCAAAAACATGTAGCTAGCTAGTAGGCAAAAACAGAGAATTTGTAGTACAAGACAGTGTGACTCACTAGAAGTTGTAAGGAAGTAGTATATCTTCATTGTATTTGAGGCGCTTCAAGAACTCTAGCATGCTGTCCTCTACAGCCTTTTGATGACGTGCATCTATTTTCCATGTGTATTCATTAACGGTGTTTGGGTCAATGAACCCAATGCCATAGCGTCCACCTTTTCTCATTTCATACATCTTCATCCTACATATAATACCATAGAAAAGAATATATAGTGAGGATAATTACAGGTAATGATTGATCAAAAGGATCACTACAGCTAGCTTGAGACTTAAATTACAGAAAGAAATCACTTACAGACAATAGCAACTGACGATAGATTTGTCGAGTGCGTCTTGATTGTATAACTGAAACAGTTCAGAATATTCAACGAACACAGCTTTCTCATGGTAGTAATGCCCCTCCTTGACATTCACCATGAGGGACAATCGATCGGAAATCTTGGTAATGTTCATGTACCATTGATGCAATTCATACATTCTCGTTGGGAGGTTCTTGACCTTGTCTGGCTCGACCAAAGGTTGGCCACAGACATATTTCCATTTTATTTCATCCTCTCTAAGCACAGGCATGGGCTCGATCTCGAGGAGTTGTCCAACAGTGATTTTGAGAACTTCAGCCTGCATTATATGGTCCTCCGTTATTACCACATTGCCCACCTCAGGAACGTAAACTGTTTGCCCACAATAATATTGGGCGTGCGTACTATCATGTGTTGTTGGCACAACAAGCGAGGGGATCGATTGCGCCGCCTGTTCTCCCAGCTGGGGAATGGTTTTCCCACATTTTTTAACAGCTGCTTCTTGTTTGCTCGATCCCGAGCTCGCCTCCTTACGTAGACGTGCTCGATTTAACTTCCTGATGTGGCGCTCATAGTTTGTGTCAACAGGCTTGGGAGCTGGTGGTTGACCTATACGAATGAAGTGGTCAATCGTTTCCCCAGGCACTTTCTCTCTTGGCGGCGTTGGCGGTTTCGGTGCAAAATGGGCTTCCACCTCGGACTTCGATATGGCTGCGATTTCCTCCTCGGACCTGTCATAAGCCCTCTGCGGAAGAGGCGTGAGGCTTGGACCATATTTATATCGCTTGCCTCCGCCTGTACTTTCTGTACTACCTCGACTCATACCGCTACGCACCATAGCTGCAGGGTGTCTCTTCTGCGATTGCTGAGGCGGTGGAGACGGCTGACGGGGCTGAGTTGGACGAGGAGGAGTGGCCGCCTGAAGCTGTGCCGGACTTGGAGGAGGAGTGGCCTGAGGTTTTGCCAGACTTGGAGGAGGACTGGACGTCTGACGCTGTGGCGGACTGGGAGGAGGAGGAGTGGCCTGACACTTTGCCGGACTTGGAGGAGGAGTGGCCTGACACTTTGCCGGACTTGGTGGACTTGCAGGAGCGGGAGACTGCTGACTCGGTGGCGGACCTCGACGAGGAGTCGGCTGACGCGGTGTCGGTGGCCTTCGAAAGATGATGTAATCCTTTTTCCATAGGATGATACGATGGTTGGCCTCTCCGAGAAAGCGCTCGTCGTCACCTCCAGGAATGTCAAGCTCTAGCTCCGAATATGGGTCCACCACCTCATCAACCAAGACACGAGCATAGCCCGCTGGAATCGGGTTGCAATGGAAGGTTGCCTCGGGGGGATTTGTAAAAGCAACGGCGTCCGCCACCTTCATGGATATGTTCTTCATTTTGACGTGTAGCTCGCAGCTAGTGTTCTCCGTGATGTCATCCACGGGGTATCTACCCAGCATTGCGTCGTCCGGGGCGGAACCCATGCTGCTTCTCGGCATGGATGGGGCGGTGCTATCCAATGCTGGATCATTCGCTAGCTGCTGCAGCTGCTGAGACCCCCTTTGCTGGGTAAGTGAGTCGATCTGCTCCTGCTGCCGCTGGAATTTGACTACCAATTCCGCTTGACTTGCTTCTAGGCCTTGAAGGCGTTCATAGTCCCGCTTCCTCTGCTCCTCCTCCATCTTCCTCTTCTTCTCCTCCGCAATCTTCTTTCTCGCATGAGTTCTGTAGTCGGTGTTCCAGTCTGAAAACCCTTCATACCACGGAATAGCGCCCTTGCCTCGTGTTCTTCCCGGGTGTTTAGGATTTCCCAGGGCACGCGTAAGCTCGTCGTTCTCTCTGTTGGGCTCGAACACCCCCGATCATGCCTCTTCTATTGCAACAAGTATCGCATCGTCAGCTCCCTTCAGACTTGCCCTCGTTGAAACATTGCCTGTCTTCGGGTCCAACTCCCCCCCCCATGCACATAGAACCAAGTCCTGACCCTGGGGGGCCAGCTCTTAGTAACCGGAGTGGCACCTGCATCCTCCATCTCTTTCTCAGACTTATCCCACTTAGGCATTGCCACCGCATAGCCACCTGGCCCCAGCTTATGGAACTTATCCTTTTTTCGGCATTCTTCTTGTTTATTCTCGACCGTTCCTTAGCTAATTCCGAATCCTTGAATTTCACGAAATCGTCCCAATGAGCACGTTGGTTCTCTAGTGTTCCCTCGAATACTGGAGTCTTCCTTCCTCCCTTGACATACTTGTCCTATTCATGATTCTTGTGGTTCTTGAATGCAACCGCCATCTTCCTAAGAGCAGCGTCCTTGACTTTCTACACATCTTCTTCTGTGAAATGATCTGGTAGGGTGAAATGTTCCATGAGAGTATCCCAAAGCAGATCTTTTTGATTCTTGTCGACAAAAGTAACATCTGGACGTGGAGCAGCGTCCTCTTTGCCTTTTTGTCTTTTGTCTTTTGCTGGCTCTCTCCATTCTTGAAGGGAGATCGGGAGTTTGTCCTTCACAAAAACTCCGCACTGACGAACGAACTTGTCCGCAATCTTCTTAGGCGCTAATGGTTCGCCATTAGATCTGACTGCCTCGATATTGTACTTTACGCCCTCCTTCAACTTTTTGTTCGGGCCTCGTTTCGTCCTTTTGCCTGAAGATTTGCTCGATCCGGATGGCTGAAAGAACAAAGATCGATTCGTTAATATATCTTCAAGTCATTTAAAACATGTGATGATCACCAGATACCTGCTTATATAAATATATATACCTCGTCGGTCTTTGTTGTTTCAGGATCAACATGTTCTTCGTCATCGTCATAATCGTAGTTCATGACTTCATCAATTCGGTCGTCGCGATCGAATATCATATCACCCTCTCCGGTGTTGTTTAGAAGTTCGGAGCCGTCATAATCTTCTTCATTCTGATCATCATCTGGCCCACGTATCATATCGAACATGGTCTGTTCTCCCTCTCTGTCGGTATTGTCTGCCATAGCTTTTATTTAACTAATTCAAAAGAAATATAAAACAATTTAGTATTCAAATTACATCGTCTCGAATAATAGATATAATCTCGAATACTTCGTCTAGAATAATAGATATAATCTCGAATACATCGTCTCGAATAATATATAATATTGAATAGTACATCACTGGCTAGCTAATTAAAGATCGAATACTACAGAAGAATCTAGGACACTCGCGGTTCCTGCGGTGCGGGCAGTGGACACCCAAAGAGAAGGAACCCTCACAGGATCATAGCTGAAGTGAGATCCCCGAAGATACTACGAGGTATTGGAGAACCTGCCGCCCTCTAACGCAACCATGTAGCGATGGACGTGCTCGTCCTCCTCCCTGACACGGCGACGTACCACCTCCGGCGGGGCCGGGTCCCTCCGCACCGAAACTGGCCCATGCGAATGCCACCAAACGAGATCAGGGTCGACGACGGGACCCGGGGCCGGGTTCCTCATCAAGCGGCGCGCCTCTCCAGGTAGCACCTCCCAGTGCCAGCCCGGCGGAGCCCAGTCCCAGACATGGGTCGGCTGGACGTCGTCGCGGACGAGTCGACGGCGAGGATGCGGGCCGGGCATCGTCGAGAACAAATACTAGCTATATGCCCGCAAAAAGTAATATTTTTTTAATGATTGGATTTTGATAACTAAAATTTCTAACATTTCTACTATTTCAAAAATCTATATACTATTTCATACTAATTAAGAATCTAACACTAAAAACAGAAAACACAACTTCTATACATCCATTAAAAAACTGAAAAACAACATTATATAAAAAATTTCCATACTAATTAAACACTAATTATATACTAATAATAATAATCTAAATTATATACTAATTAAACATATAAAATTTCCATACTAATTAAACACTAATTTCCATATAAATTTTTTTGATAACTAAAACAATAATAATATAAATAATCTAAACTAATTAAACATACAAAAT
>NC_041389.1:708655064-708655792 GCF_002162155.2 Triticum dicoccoides | reverse complement strand
GGCGACGAGGGGCGGGGACGGCCGGGATCGGCGACGAGGGGCGGGGGCGGCGACGTCGACGGGGACGGTGTCGATCGGGGCAGGGCGGCGCGATGGAGAGGGAGAGGAAACAAAGGGAAGAAACAGAGGGAAACTGAAATTTTTTAAGTGTTGTATATATAGGATGGACCTTTAGTACCGGTTGGAGCCACCAACCGGTACTAAAGGTCTGTTTTGGCCAGGCCAAGCGGCGGGAAGCGACCCCCTTTAGTACCGGGTGGTGGCACAAACCGGTACTAAAGGCCCCCCCCCCCTTTAGTACCGGTTTGTGCCACGACCCGACTAAAGGGGGTGCGCTGGCGCAGGTGCGGTGCGGCAAGTTTAGTCCCACCTCGCTAGCCGAGGGGCGACCGCACTGGTTTATAAACCCCCGTGCGGTTGCTCTCTCGAGCTCCTCTCCAAAGCAGGCTTACTGGGCCTACGTGTTCTTTGCAGTCCTGTGGGCCCACTTGGCCTTTGCGGGCATGCATCCTGGCCCAACGACAGGTTGGGTTTCTAGTCGTATGCAGGCCGCTCTGTCCTAGTAGGCCGGCTTTTTTTTATTTTATTTTTTGCTTTATTTATTTTTGTGTTGTTTTTTTTGTGTATTTAGAGTTTCTTTGTGAACATTTTTGTTTTAGGTACAAAAAATTACAAACTTTCTGTTAGGGCTTTTTTTTTTATTTTTTTTGCTTTATTTATTTTTGTGG
>NC_041389.1:708621488-708654952 GCF_002162155.2 Triticum dicoccoides | reverse complement strand
TTTTTGTGTTGTTTTTTTTGTGTATTTAGAGTTTCTTTGTGAACATTTTTGTTTTAGGTACAAAAATTTACAAACTTTCTGTTAGGGCTTTTTTATTATTATTTTTTTGCTTTATTTATTTTTGTGTTGTTTTTTTTGTGTATTTAGAGTTTTTTTGTAAATATTTTTGTTTTAGGTACAAAAAATTACAAACTTTCTGTTAGTGCCCGTAGTTTTCAAATTTGAATAGTTTAAATTTTGAATTATTTGAAATTAGTGTGAATCACTAGTTTGTGAATAACTTAACTTTAAAAATCAGTAAAGGCATGAAAGAATTTGTTTGCACATAAAATTTCTTCGCGTTTCAAATGCCAAAACACATAACTACCCTAACTATTACAGAGATTCCCTTCTCGGTGCGAAACACAGAAGAAAGTGATGATAGCTAGTGAAGCCGATCACATCCCAGATCTTTGGGTGTGAAACTTTTTCTTCGCGTGTGTCCCTTTGCGCCGTAACCATGGAAAATCTTCATCATTTAACGGGATGCTCGGGTTAATATTCACTGTGAATGGAGCAATTTCATCAAACTTTTCATAATCTTCTGACTTGTCTGTCTTGTCATCCACTCCCATGATGTTTCTCTTCCCAGAAAGAACTATGTGCCGCTTTGGCTCATCGTACGATGCATTCGCTTCCTTATTTTTTCTTTTTCTTGGCTTGGTAGACATGTCCTTCACATAGAAAACCTGTGCCACATCATTGGCTAGGACGAATGGTTCGTCTGCATACACAAGATTATTGAGATCCACTGTTGTCATTCCGTACTGCGGGTATTCCGTTACCCCGCCTTGTGTCATATTGACCCATTTGCACCGAAACAAAGGGACCTTTAAACCACGTCGATAGTCAAGTTCCAATATGTCCTGTATATAACCATAATATGTTTCCTTTCCCGTCTTGGTTTCTGCATCAAAGCGGACACCACTGTTTTGGTTGGTGCTCTTCTTATCTTGGGCGATCGTGTAAAATGTATTACCATTTATCTCGTACCCTTTGAAAGTCATTATATTCGAAGATGGTAACTGGAAAAGCAAGTACAGGTCATCTTCAATAGAGGTGTCATGCATGGTACGTGTCTGCAACCAGCTAGCGAAACTCCCGGTTTGTTCACTTGTAATCCAGTCATCAGACCGCTCTGGGTGTTTGGAGCGTAGCAAATTCTTGTGTTCATCCATATACAGAGCCACCAAGGCGGAATTCTGTAGAACTGTGTAGTGTGCTTCAGTGAGAGAATGTCCGTCCATACATATTATTTGTTCCCCTCCTAGCGTGCCTTTTCCATCCAGTCTGCCCTTATGCCGCAATTCAGGAACACCAATCGGCTTAAGGTCAGGAATAAAGTCAATACAAAACTCAATGACCTCCTCATTTTGATGGCCCTTGGAGATGCTTCCTTCTGGCCTAGCACGGTTATAAACATATTTCTTTAAGACTCCCATGAACCTCTCAAAGGGGAACATATTGTGTAGAAATACAGGACCCAAAATGTTAATCTCTTCGCATAGGTAAACTAGGACGTGCGTCATGATGTTGAAGAAGGATGGTGGGAACACCAACTCGAAACTGACAAGACATTGCACCAAATCATTCTGTAACCTTGGTATGATTTCTGGATCGATTACCTTCTGAGAGATTGCATTGAGAAATGCACATAGCTTCACAATGGCTAATCGAACGTTTTCCGGTAGAAGCCCCCTCAATGCAACCGGAAGCAGTTGCGTCATAATCACGTGGCAGTCATGAGACTTTAGGTTCTGGAACTTTTTCTCTGCCATGTTTATTATTCCCTTTATATTCGACGAGAAGCCAGACGGTACCTTAATACTGAGCAGGCATTCAAAGAAGATTTCCTTCTCTTCTTTGGTAAGAGCGTAGCTTGCATGACCCTGATGTATGCCGTCTTCTCCGTGCATATGTTGCTGGTCCTCCCGTGCCTCAGGTGTATCTTTTGTCTTCCCATACACGCCCAAGAAGCCAAGCAGGGTCACGCAAAGATTCTTTGTCACGTGCATCACGTCGATTGCGGAGCGGACCTCTAGGTCTTTCCAATATGGCAGATCCCAAAATATAGATTTCTTCTTCCACATGGGTGCGCGTCCGTCAGTGTCCTTTGGAACAGGTTGTCTGCCAGGACCCTTTCCAAATATCACCTTCAAATCCTTGACCATATCATGTACATCAGCACCAGTACGGTGGCGAGGCTTCGTCCAGTGATCCGCCTCACCTTTGAAATGCTTGCCTTTCTTTCTTACGGGATGCCTGCTCGGAAGAAATCGACGATGTCCCAGGTACACATTCTTATTACAACTATTCAAATATATACTGTCGGTATCATCCAAACAGTGCATGCATCCGTGGTATCCCTTGTTTGTCTGTCCTGAAAGGTTACTGAGAGCAGGCCAATCATTGATGATCACGAACAGCAATGCCTTTAGGTCAAATTCTTCCTGTTTGTGCTCATCCCATGCACGTACACCTGTTCCATTCCACAGTTGTAAGAGTTCTTCAACTAATGGCCTTAGGTATACATCAATGTCGTTGCCGGGTTGTTTAGGGCCTTGGATGAGCACTGGCATCATAATGAACTTCCGCTTCATGCACAACCAAGGAGGAAGGTTATACAAACATAGAGTCACAGGCCAGGTGCTATGGTTGCTGCTCTGCTCCCCAAAAGGATTAATGCCATCTGCGCTTAGACCAAACCATACGCTCCTTGCGTCATCTGCAAACTCCTTCCCGTACTTTCTTTCGATTTTTCTCCACTGCGACCCGTTAGCGGGTACTCTCAACTTTCCATCTTTCTTACGGTCTTCTCTGTACCATCGCATCGCCTTGGCATGCTCTTTGTTTTGGAACAAACGTTTCAACCGTGGTATTATAGGAGAATACCACATCACCTTGGCAGGAATCTTCTTCCTGGGGCGCTCGCCCTCGACATCACCATGCTCATCGCGGCTGATCTTATAGCGCAATGCACCACATACCGGGCAAGCGTTCAAATCCTCGTACTCACCGCGGTAGAGGATTCAATCATTAGGGCATGCATGTATCTTCTGCACCTCTAACCCTAGAAGGCAGACAACCTTCTTTGCTTCGTACGTACTCTCGGGAAATTCGTTATACTTTGGAAGCATATCCTTTATCATTACCAGCAACTTTCCAAATCCCTTGTCAGATACACAATTCTCTGCCTTCCATTGTAGCAATTCCAGTGTGGTGCCCAGCTTTTTCTTGTCACCTACGCAATTCGGGTACAACAATTTTTTGTGATCCTCTAACATGCGCTGCAACTTCTTCTTCTCCAAATCACTTGCGCAGTTTCTCTTTGCATCGGCAATGGCCCGACCTAGATCATCAACGGGATCATCTGATGCCTCTTCTTCAGCTTCTTCCCGCATTGCCGGCTCAGCTTCTTCTCGCATTACCGGCTCAGCTTCTTCCCCCATTGTTGTATCATCGTATTCAGGGAACCCATGGCCAGGATAGCTGTCGTCGTCCTCTTCTTCTTCATTGTCTTCCATCATGACCCCTCTTTCTCCGTGCTTGGTCCAAACATTATAGTGGGGCATGAAACCGGACTCAAACAAGTGGACGTGAATGGTTCTTGACGTAGAGTAATTGCGACCATTCTTACAGCTAGCACATGGACAAGGCATAAAACCATCCGCCCGCTTGTTTCCCTCAGCCGCAAGCAGAAAAGTATGCACGCCCTCAACGAACTGGGGAGAGCATCAGTCATCGTACATCCATTGCCGGCTCATCTTCATTACACAACACCGAATAGACCAAATTAATACAAGTTCATACATAAAGTTCATACAACACTTAAATGCAACAAACAAATAACTCTCTAGCTAAAGCATTTAAATGCAACAACAAATGCGATCAAGATCGCAACTAAGGTAACAATTGATCCAACAACATAATGATACCAAGCCTCACTATCGATGGCATATTTTCTAATCTTTCTAATCTTCAAGCGCATTTTCTCCATCTTGATCTTGTGATCATCGACGACATCGGCAACATGCAACTCCAATTCCGTCTTCTCCCCCTCAATTCTTTTCAATTTTTCTTTCAAGTACTCGTTTTCTCTTTCAACTAAATTTAACCTCTCGACAATAGGGTCGGTTGGAATTTCCGGTTCACATACCTCCTAGATAAAAGTATCTATGTCAACTTGATGGGCATAATTTGTCATAAACACGAAATGCAACAAATAGTTTTAAAAGAGAATATACCACATCCGAATCATAACAAGGACGAGGGCCGACGGGGACGGATATCAAAACCATGGCACTATGTATAACAAACAACGTACGGGTAAGATAATTATTATACGAGTAACTATATATCCAAATCACACAAACATCAATTTTTTATATAAAATTTCATGAACAAGAGGCTCACCACAAGGTGGTGCCGGCGACGGGACGGTGCGGGCGATCGACGGTGGTTACGACGGAGATTTAGAAGGCACTAAGTAAACCACACCTACATATGCAAACTAAGTGTTATTTTGACCTCAAATTGCATATAAATCAAATACTAGCACATATATATATTTCCTCCCAAATTACTAAACTCACAAATTAATAACTATATAAAGCATTGCAAGAGCTAATCTAGCAATGAGAGATGAAAGGACAAAGTTGCTAACCTTTGTGATCACTTGAATGGATGGGGGCCTTCAAATCTTGACAAATTTTGGGCAAAATGTGTGATGAGCTCGAGGGGAGAAGAGGAAGAACAGAGAGGAGAGGAGAGGGGAAAGGGGGAAGAACAGAGCGAGCTGGACGAAGGGTTTATATGCAGGAGGACCTATAGTACCGGTTCGTGGCACGAACCGGTACTAAAGGTGCTGGAGGGGGCCTAGACTGACAACATCCTGCCACCACCCTCATTAGTACCGGTTCGTGGCACGAACCGGTGCTAAAGGTTAGCCACGAACCGGTACTAATGAGAGCGGCCCGGCTAGCCGTTGGAACCGGCACTAATGTATACATTTGTGCCGGCTCTAATACAAACCGGCACTAATGTGCTTCACGATTTGACCCTTTTTCTACTAGTGCACTATGTGCCATCTTCTATATACAAGTCCGACAGAGGTCACAAATAAGATGTCTCTCATCCCTAGTAACATTGTGAAATTAAGTTGTTTCACTAAAAGTAAGAATACAAATGTCTAGATTCTTTTTTTTCTATGAGAAAATTTGTCAAACTTGCAAAAGTTGTTAGGTTTTCTTGCTTTTTTCAAGTTAATGTTACTTGTGTCACGTGTGTTGATGATCTGAAAACTACGGCTCCTATGACACGAAGATATAGAACTTGCTTCAAGTATGAAGAAAACTTATGTCTAACTTGGAGAACATGTTTACATCGGGAGAAAGAGTTGACGCACATATATTATTAGACAGAAGCATCACCCTTACGTTATAAATCAATCGTTGCATGCGATTATACAGCCCCGTTCCAATGTGTTGAAACCTGATATCTCTGTATTTATTACCGACTGATTCTCCCATTATCTCTAGCCTTGTATAGCTAATTCCTAGAGATATTGTAGGGGTTAATTGGCTTGTCACGCAAGACACCACCTGTATATATTGTAACAGACTCTGATGAATACAATTGAGTTGTATCCTATAGTCTTCTACATGGTATCAGTTTTCAACCGATCTCATCGCTTCCGCCCTAGGCCGCCGCCGCGTCTCACGCCGCCGCCTCCTCTCTCCCTGCCGCCGCCGCTTTCTCCTCACACTAGTAGAAAACAGGGCTTTGGTCACGGCTCCCTGTACACATTAGTCCCGGTTGTATCACGAACCGGGACTAATGTGAGCATTAGTCCTGATTCGAGCGGCTAAGGCGTCGGAAAGGTATTAGTCCCAGTTCAAATGGGACCTTTTAGTCCCGGTTTGAGACACGAACCGGGACTAAAGGGTGCGGTGCCCTTTAGTCCCGGTTCGTTTCTCAAGCAAGGACTAAAGGTCTAACCTTTAGTCTCGGTTTGAGACACGAACCGGGACTAAAGGGTGCGATGCCCTTTAGTCCTGGTTCGTGTCTCAAATCGGGACTGAAGGTCTCATTTTCAAACTCACTTTTAGCAATAAGATTAATGATATGGCAAGCACAACGTTGATGCATTAAAAAGGATGCAACATATATGGAGAATATAGGAGTCAGGGTATTCATTGCACTCGTGTTGGCCGAAGCATTGTCCAAAGTTATTGAGAAAACCTTGTCGGCAAGATTAAAATCATTCACAACTTTGAGTACAACTTCAGCAATGTTTAGACCACTATGTGCTACATCAATTAATTCAAATCCTATGACTCTTTTTTGTAGATGCCAATGTTCGTTAACATAATGAGTTACCACACTAATGTAGTCTTGCTTTGCCCAATCAATCCAGATATCAGATGTTATCGACACTGAAAAAGTGCACGTAGAAAATTCTTCTTTTATTTTCTCTTTACTAGTTTTGTATAGCTTCTTAATATCCCTATTTGTAGTTTGTCTAGAGACTGGTCTATAATTAGGATTATGATAAGTTTGAATATATTCTATGAAACCATCAGATTCACCAAAACCTAGTGGTAAATCATTAGAAGCAACAAGACGACATAGACCTTCTCCATAAACATTAGCATCGTAGGTGAAATTGTGTACCGTACCGTCAGGGTTGAAGGAGAGCTGCGTTTGCACAGCTGCCGAGCTCGACGCGCTCTTTTCATCCGCCTTGGCGTGGCTTTCCACATGCCTCTTCAGGTGGCCGGTTCCTCCCTTGGCTTCTCTGGTATACTCCTTCTTGCACCTTTGCACCTTGCAACCACCTTCCGGACCCCGGCCACCATGGTTATTTCTTCATCGAATGATTCTCACACCACGGAGTTTCTACGACGACCTCTTTGCTTTACACCCATGGTGGTGGAGGAACCCGTCCCACTACTCGAATTGGTGTGACCTTCGGCTTCGGTACTGGGATCGGTATGGGATTCGAGAGTGTGATGATCGGTATAGGCATATTGCTCGGGTGGGGGCATGGTATAGGCATGTTGCTCGGGTGTGGCCATGGTAATTGGATCGGTGCTACTAGGGTAGACACTATATTCCATATCCCCAAGACCGAAATCGGAGAGTGGGAAGCTAGTATTGTCATGGTCATCCATGTTTGAGTGTGAGAAATATGTGGGTTGGACAACCCTATGTATAGGAAAAAATTGGACATTTTTTGGACAAATTTAACCCTCTGACGGTCAAATTTTCGAATATATGAATTTTCTAAAAAATTTACCCAAAACCTATCCTAAACCGCTCTAAACCCACCATAACCTCCCTCTAAAGGCCTAAACCCCTCCCAATGGTCGCATACTCGCCTGGGTTGCTGGGTCGACTCGAGCAATCGAGCGAGCCCCCCGCTCCCCCATCAATCAAGGAGCTGGGCGGCTGGGCCCCGCAGCACCCGCCCTCCCAGTCGGCCTGTCCCCTCTCCTGCCTGTTCCCTCGATTCCCCTCTCGTCCCGTGAGCGAGGGCAGCGACAGCAAGTCAGCGAGCGAGAGCAACCCAGACGCGCGCAACAGGATTCCCACCGCTCCCCCAACAATCGAGTCAGGCCTATCGGGTCAGGCCACGTGCCGGCCCGCGAGTAGTCGTGTCGTGCCAGGCTGGCACGCGGGCTGAGGGTGGCGGCCCAGGCACGGCCCACTGCATGCTGCATGCCTGGCATGGCATGATTAGCCCGTGCTGGGCCTGGCCCGTCGCGTGCTATGCCGGGCCTGCTGCCGGGCCGACCTGAAAAGAACGGCCCGTATGGCCAGATATACTCTGGTTTGCGCAGCGGCCAGAAGCCAAATCAGCAGCACTCTTTGCAAAGGTACCTCGATTCTCAGAATTAAAAATAAATTGCAAATGTCACTCCCAACTTTTTAGGTAGGTTTTGAAAAGTGACATGGGTCCAAATCTCGGACCGTTTTCATGAGATTTGGACCATTTTCATTGTTGGATTCCTTGCGTCGAGATCTTTTAAACTAGATTCCATGTTGATAGGTTTTGACAAACTTTCTTTTCACAAAGAAAAACGGACGAAAAACCAGACAAAAAACCGAACAGAAAGCATGTTTTTTTTCTTTACGAAAGAGGCATGACTGTGCCTCTCGTAGAAGTAAATCCGTGCTTCCAAGAGAACTAAATATGTGCCTCCCATAGAATGGAAAGAAAAAGAAAACAAATATATTTGGTTTCGAGAGAGACTACTGTCTCGTACAGAAGCAAATTCATACCTCTCACGTAACGAAAAAGGAGATATTTTTTCCGGTTCAAGAGGCATGACTGTGCCTCTCATTGTTGTTTTTTCCAATTTCCAAGAGGCACGACTATGCCTCTCTTGAAAGCAAATCCGTGTTTTTCGCGCAAGGAAAAAATGAATATTTTTTTTCCGTTTTTAAGAGGCACGACTGTGTCTCTCATGAAAAAAAACATGTTTTTGCACCAATTTTTGGGTCCAAAACTAAGAAAAACCGGTGGGAAACCGAAAAGCCGAAAGAAGCAAAAAGTTATCTAAAAAGCAGAAAACGCGTGCGAAAAAAATTGAGGGTAGCGCCCAGAGAGCGACATGTGACGGCGGCTGAGAGCATGGTACTTGGCGCGCTCTCAGCCCACCCAAGGTGACCCTTGTGGGGCTCCCGAAGGAATACTTCGCTAGTTGCTCGCCGGGAGAAGGCGAAAAGGGCACAACTATCAATTTGTCTAATTCACATCTAGATATTTTTTAAGGATGTCAAATCTAAGCTCCCACAAATATATAATGCAGCAACAAGAAGAAAAAAAACTAGGATAAAAAAAAAGACCACAAACAAAGTGCACATCAAGTTAGATGTGATCTAGATGTGTCCTAGATAGACCCCACACCTATATTTTGCTTCTGGGAGCTCCTATTTGGCGCGTGAGGCGTTGGCGTACATGCCAGCGCACCACCTCTCGTCCCGCCTGCCCTTATTAGGCCGGCCAATGAGCGGGGCTGTACGCCCCAGTTTTTCTATTTCATCTTTTTAGCTTTTAGCCTTTTTCTGTTTTTAATTTTTCTTCTTTAAAATAATTCCAAATTTAAAACAGTTCCATATTTTAAAAAAGTGAAATTTCGAAAAATGTTCCAGAAATAATAAGATGTTCATAGTTTGAAGAATGCTCACGATTTTGAAAAACCATGTTCGTGTATTGAAAAAAAATCGTGAATTTAAAAAATATCCATTAATTTCACAAAAATATTCATTGATTCAAAAAATGTTCACCGATTCAAAAGGTGATTTCAATAATCTGCGTGTTGATGGACAAAATTTAAATTGAATGAACGTTTTTTAATCGATAAATAAATTTTGAACTCGAGAACATTATTTGAATTCAATGAACATTTTTTTGAGTCCGATGAAGAAATTTGAGTTTTATTTTTTGAATATGTTGAACATATTATAAAAGTTTCATGAACATTTTTAAAATATGATGACCAAATTTTATTGTGATAAACAAAAATTGAATGGTTTTCTAAAACCGGAATGGAGCAAATATGGGTCGGCCCACTTGTTCACACAGGGGAGCATGTACCGTGCGTGTGTTCCCCGCGCGCGCCCTATGTGCTGAATAGGAGAACCCATCTTCAGCGAGTTGATCTTCCGACTCGCTGAAGGGGCGAGCAAGATGGGCCAGCCCACACATGCTGCGGCCGAAGCCTTTTTTGTTTTTTTACTTTTGTATTTTTGTTTACAATAATATATATATATATATATATATATATATATATATATATATATATATATATATATTACAAAAAGCATTTGAAAATTGTTGAACAAGTATTTAAAAATGTTGATGAAGCATTCAGAAAAATGTTGAACGTGTGTAGAAAAATTGTTGATCATGTATTAAAAATGAATTTTCTTTACCATGTATATAAAAAGTGCTAATCATGCATTTGAATAAAATGTTGAAGAAGTATCTGAAAAATGATAATCAAGTATTTGGAAAATGTTATATGTGTTTGGCTCCGGGTACATGGGCAACAGTCGCAAACTCCGGCTCCTGCGGCTCCTCCGCGTCGGCCTCCGCCTCCGCGTCAAGTTCGGCGAAAAGCGTGTCGGTCGCCGCCCGTTCCTATCGAATGAACTGTCGGTATGCCTCGACATAGGCCTCATCCTGGATGGACTCTAGTATTGCCTGTTGCTGCGCCATCTCTGCTGCTCGGGCGCCCGCAAACTCCGCCATGGCGTCCTCCATGTCGAAGCCCGCAGTCGGTGCCAGCTCCTCCTACAACTATTCTGTGTTGTCCTCCTCCGGCGACCCCATGTACTCCTCCGGATCCACCACTTCCATAGGAATCTGTTGATGCCCCTCTTCCTCCTCCTCCATCTCTCATTCTTATCCTCCAGCTCAGGCGAGTCCAAAGGCAGGTCGGCTATGATGCGGGCGGCGCGCCTCGGCCGGATCTCCTCCTGAATCTGGAACCGGTGTTTGTTGGGTCATGGCAAAGCTATACAGTGAGGGAAGAGTGGGGCAGAGAGGGAGAGACATGGATGGGCTTGGGCCGGTGGCGCGGAGAGGGAGCAAGTGGATGTGGCTAAGGCTTGGGGTCGCCGCTATGCATGTTGTCTATATTTTTGCTACTCAGGAAAATTAATGAGTTTTCGACTTTTTGGATCGTGCAGCTGTTACCGACTTTGAACGTGGGGTTTACTCCGATGACCTACCCGACTCACACTATATAGACATGCTGACATCTACCCTACCCGCTACCACAACATATGCTTTTGCACCGTTACAGAACATTGCGCCGACACGTAATTCTCCTTCATCCCTCCTTCCGGCGTGCACCACGAGAGGGACAACAGGCCTACAAAACAAACACACTACCGAGGGGCAACTGCTATATATCATTTATACCAAGCATTAGCTTGCGCTCGGCTGCAGAACAACTGAGAAGGATCACGACCCTATGTGCACATACAATGGGGTGGTTTTCTTTCCAGTTCAGGGAATGGGCGACTCTCTTTCTGGCTCCCACCCTGTTTTTTGCTTATGGTTTTATCTTTCCTTGTTTCCGCGAGGTTTTCGTATCTTGTTTCTTCTGGGTTATGTTTTGTATTAAATTATTTATTTACTTACTTTCATTATTTCATCCATTTCCTGTTACCCTTTTTCTTGTGTTTGTTGTTCTTCTCTTTTTTTTCCAATTTATTATATTTTTACTTTTCTTTTGATTATTTATTTACTTTCCTTTTTTCATTTAAAATTGCACAATGACCTTTTAAATTTCCTGTTACCCTTTTGAACATTGCACATGACCTTTTAAATTGCACAATGTATGGTTTTTTTATATACGATGACCATTTTTATAACACACAATTAACTGTGTTTGCTATATTTTGTATTTCTTAAATACACGATAACATTTTCGGGTGTGTTTTTGTTAAATGTACAAAATGAAATTTTGACCTATCATAGTTTAGAAGTTTGTTCTATAATAAAACAAAATAAACACAAGCAGAGATATATAGTCGTAGCTAGGAAAGGTAGTGACCGCTTGTTATAGGTGATACATAGCACAATCCATGCCGAGAACCATATAATTAGGATTATTAATTATAGAGAAGTTTTAATCAAGATTATTTTTAACATGGACACATATGCATGGGTAATCAATGTGAAGAAGGTGATGCACATTCGTATATGTCCTAAGGGCATCTCCAGCCGCGCCCCCCAACAGGCCACCCCAGCCGATTTTTTGTCGCCGGCGCCCAAAAAACGGCCCAGTCGAGCCCCCAGGACCTAGTTTTTCACTGGTTTGGGCCGAAACTGGCGCCGGCGGACCCAGGCCGAACCCGACGTGCTGGGGGGCGCCTAGGGGCGCCGGGGAAAGCAATTTTGGCTCGAACGGGGATGGGCCCACCTAGTCAGCGAGACGCAGCTTCGTCGTCCTCATCGCCTTGGTTCCCGCGGGAATCAATGCCAAGATTGCGGCGCTGCCGCGCCGGTCAGCCTCCATTGATGCCTCACGGGCAGCGCAATGAAGGCGCCACCGACGCGCGTCCCGCCCACTCCCACCACGCGTCGCCCGGCATGCAAGCTCACCGACCCCCACTTTGGCTATAAAAGCCGGCCTCCCCGCAGGTGGACGCCACAATCAGCAAAGCTCACCTTCCCTCCCCCTCAGAGATCAACTCTCCCCCCTCTTCCCCGCCGACGAGCAATGGCTGAGAGGTACCCCGACAACTCCGCAGCGGCGAACGGCTTCGGCTGACGCCATCTCCACGAGGACGAGGCACGCCTCCTCTACGAGACCGACTATCCGGTGCCCCGGCCATGCGAGCGCCGAGCTCACGGAAGCTCAGCACCGGCGGCGTCAAAGTACCGCTGGTGCCCAAAGGGGCTGCACGGCGGCCGAGATCGGCTGCATCTGCTCGTCACTGCCAGAGGAGCAGCGGAACAAGCCGAGGTACGCCGTCGACAGCCACACTTTATGGGCGATGTTCTTCGAGCGTCGCCGCGCGAAGCAGTTCACCTCCACCAACGGCACCATCCTCCGTGGCCGCCTTAACGCCGACGGGCGGCGCGAGTGGTGGGTGATGTCTACTACACAACCTTCTTCTTGTAGACGTTGTTGGGCCTGCAAGTGCATAGGTTTGTAGAACAGTAGAAAATTTCCCTCAAGTGGATGACCTAAGGTTTATCAATCCGTGGGAGGCATAGGATGAAGATGGTCTCTCTCAAACAACCCTGCAACCAAATAACAAAGAGTCTCTCTCTTGTGTCCCCAACACACCCAATACAATGGTAAATTGTATAGGTGCACTAGTTCGGCGAAGAGATGGTGATACAAGTGCAATATGGATGGTAGATAAAGGTATTTGTAATCTGAAATTATAAAAACAGCAACGTAGCGAGCGATAAAAGTGAGCGTAAATGGTATTGCAATGGTAGGAAACAAGGCCTAAGGTTCATACTTTCACTAGTGCAAGTTCTCTCAACAATAATAACATAGATAGATCATATAACAATCCCTCAACATGCAACAAAGAGTCACTCCAAAGACACTAATAGCAGAGAACGAACGAAGAGTTTATGGTAGGGTAGGAAACCACCTCAAAGCTATTCTTTCAGATCAATCTATTCAAGAGTTCGTACTAGAATAACACCTTAAGACACAAATCAACCAAAACCCTAATGTCACCTAGATACTCCATTGTCACCTCAAGTATCCGTGGGCATGATTATACGATATGCATCACACAATCTCAGATTCATCTATTCAACCAACACAAAGTACTTCAAAGAGTGCCACAAAGTTTCTACCGGAGAGTCAAGAACGTGTGCCAACCCCTATGCATAGGTTCATGGGCGGAACCCGCAAGTTGGTCACCAAAACATACATCAAGTGGCACATGATATCCCATTGTCACCACAGATAAGCACGGCAGGACATACATCAAGTGTTCTCATAAAAGACTCAATCCAATAAGATAACTTCAAAGGAAAAACTCAATTCATCACAAGAGAGTAGAGGGGGAGAAACATCATAAGATCCAACTACAATAGCAAAGCTTGGGATACATCAAGATTGTGCCATAGAGGGAACACGAGAGAGAACATGAGAGAGAGAGAGATCAAACACATAGCTACTGGTACATACCCTCAGCCTCGAGGGTGAACTACTCCCTCCTCATCATGGATAGCGCCGGGATGATGAAGATGGCCACCGGTGAAGGATCCCCCCTCCGGCAGGGTGCCGGGAAGGGCTCCCGAGAGGTTTCTAGTGGCTACAGAGGCTTGCGGCGGCGGAACTCCCGATCTATCTTGATATTCGATGTTTTTAGGGTATGTAGGCTTATATAGGCGAAAGAAGTCGGTCGGGATGTGCTCGAGGGGCCCACGAGACAGTGGGGCGCGCCCAGTAGGGGGGGGGCTCCTATCTCCTGGCCTCCTCGAGGGTCTTCTGACGTGAACTCCAAGTCTCCTGGGTGATATTCTTCCAAAAAATCACGTTGTCGAAGGTTTCATTCCGTTGGACTCCGTTTGATATTCCTTTTCTTTGAAATACTGAAACAGGCAATAAAACAGCAATATGGGATGGGCCTTCGGTTAATAGGTTAGTCCCAAAAGTAATATAAAAGTGTATAATAAAGCCCATAATCATTCAAAACAGATAATATAATAGCATGAATGCTTCATAAATTATAGATACGTTGGAGACGTATCAGCATCCCCAAGCTTAATTCCTGCTCGTCCTCGAGTAGGTAAATGATAAAGAAAGACTTTATGAAGTGTGAATGCTAGGGGTGCACAAGTTTGATCAATGATAATTTCAATCACCTTTACTAGCATCATTATATGTCATAACAGTAGTTCATCGCATAAAACTTTTCACGAACTAGTAATAAGCAATTCACATGTTAAAGCATAGACCATAAACTTTCTTGAAAACTAGCAAACTTCATTCTTAGTCATCAAACAATTGCAATTCATCTTAGTTTTAGGAAGGGTCTATGTTAGAGCTTTGATTTAGCAAACTTCACATACTCAACTATCATATAGTCTTCTACAATTGCTAACACTCACGCAATACTTATGGTTATGAAGTTTTAATCAGACACAGAGAAAGATAGGGGCTTAAAATGTTTCCTCCAAACGTATTCACCTTTGGGTGATGTCAATAATAATAGTTCATGCTAACGTACATTCAATTGGATATATATATCAGGATCACCCCACCACAAAGTGCTTGCCAAAGGATAAAATGAAAAAGGGAAAGGTGAAGATCACCTTGACTCTTGCATAAAGTAAAAGACATAAAGTAAAAGATAGGCCCTTCGCAGAGGGAAGCAGGGATTTGCAGAGGTGCTAGAGCTCGATTTTGAAATAGAGATAAATAATTTTGAGAGGTATGATCTCATTGTCAACATAACACCCAAGAGTTCCCAATATCTTCCATACTACATACATCATAGGCGGTTCCCAAACAGAATGGTAAAGATTTTACTCCCCCTCCACCAACAATCATCAATGCATGGATTGCCCGAAACAACGGGTGCCTCCAACTAACATCAAACTTGGGGGAGTTTTGTTTGAAATTATTTTGATTTGATTTTGATCTTTTTGATCATGGGATTGGGCATCCCGGTTACCGCCACTTTCTCGTGAATGAGGAGCGGAGTCCACTCCTCTTGAGAATAACCCACCTAGCATGGAAGACACTGACAGCCCCTAGTTGCTACATGAGCAATTCGGGCATACAAAACAGATTATAATTTGAAGGTTTAGAGTTTGGCACATGCAAATTTACTTGGAACAACAGGTAAATACCGCATATAGGTAGGTATGGTGGACACTCATGACAAAAACTGGGTTTAAGGATATTGGATGCACAAGCAGTATTCCCGCTTAGTACAGATATTTAGGCCAGCAAGGGGAGAAAGGCAAGCTCAACATGTTTGAATGATCCATGACAATATACTTTAACTGAGATGCGAGAAAACATAACCTATTACGTTGTCTTCCTTGTCCAACATCAACTCTTTAGCATGTCATACTTAATGAGTGCTCACAATTATAAAAGATGTCTATGATAATATATTTATATGTGAAATCTCTCTTCCTTCAATATTCTTTCATGAATTGTTCAAATGACCAATACAATGCTAACTAACCTTCAATAAACTTACTATTCCTACTTCTTAGATGTGAAGTCATTACTCCCCACGGGATAAGCAAATGAAACATATATAATTTCAGATTTATGACATTCAACTCATTCAACCAATTACTCATAGGATATAGGTGAAGCACACGAGTAAAAATGAAAAACTACTCCGAAAAGATATAAGTGAAGACCAATGAGTAGCTAAATAATTATGCAACTATGTGAAGACTCTCTCCCATTTAAGAATTTCAGATCTTGGTATTTTATTCATACAACAAGCAAAGCAAAATAAAATGACATTTCAAGGATAGCACGACTCAAGTGAAGAAGCAAAAACTTAGGTTCAACCGATACTAACCGATAGTTGTTGAAGAAGAATGGTGGGATGCCTACCGGGGCATCCCCAAGCTTAGATGCTTGAGACTTCTTGAAATATTATCTTGGGGTGCCTTGGGCATCCCCAAGCTTGAACTTTTGTGTCTCCTTAATTCCTCTCATATCATGGTTTCTCTTCTTTTTATCAAAGGCTTCATCCACAACAAACTCAACAAGAACTCGTGAGATAGGTTAGTATAAACCAATGAAAAACCTTATCATTTTCTACTGTAACATATTACTAACATTATTATTCAACATTACATACTAAATGTCTCTGCATATTTAATACTCCTATCCTCAAATAGAATCATTAAACAAGCAAACATATGCAAACAATGCAAATATAACAGCAATCTGTCAAAACAGTACAATCTGTAAAGAATGCAAGATTCATCATACTTACCTAACTCCAAAAATTATAAGAAAAATACTAAGCTGTAAAAGATTTATCAGAACTCAATATGCAAAAATATTCAACATTATATCACTCTCTGACTTTTCTAGGGAATGTTTTGCAACAGCGGTAAACTTTCTGTTTTCAAACAGCAACATGTATACTAGCAAAATAAGCATGATAAAGGCTATCCTTGACATTTTTATTGAAAATATAGATGCAAAACATTATTCTAAATAACAGCAAGCAAATACTAATAAAATAAAATGACGCTCCAAGCAAAACACATATCATGTGGCGAATAAAAATATAGCTCCAAGTAAGGTTACCGATGGACGAAGACGAAAGAGGGGATGCCTTCCGGGGCATCCCCAAGCTTAGGCTCCTGGTTGTCCTTGGATATTACCTTGGGATGCCTTGGGAATCCACAAGCTTAGACTCTTGCCACTCCTTATTCCATAGTCCATCGAATCTTTACCCAAAACTTGAAAACTTCAACCACACAAAACTCAAAACAAAACTCGTAAGCTCCGTTAGTGTAAGAAAATAAATCACCACTTAGGTACTGTTGTGAACTCATTATTTAGTTATATTGGTGTTAAACCTACTTTATTCCAAGTTCTCTATGGTTCATACCCTTACATACTAGCCATAGACTCATCAAAATAAGCAAACAACACAATGAAAACAGAATCTGTCAAAAAGAGAACAGTCTGTAGTAATATGTATCAAACGTATACTTATGGAACCCCAAAAAATGTGAAATAAATTGGTGGACCTGAGGAATTTGTCTATTAATCATCTGCAAAAAGAATCAACCTAAAATCACTCATCTGTAAAAAATGGCAGCTAATCTCGTGAGCGCAAAAGTTTATGTTTTCTACAGCATGATCATAAAGACTTCACCCAAGTCTTCCCAAAGGTTCTACTTGGCACTTTATTGAAACAAAAGCTATAAAATATGATTACTACATTAGCATAATCATGTGGACACACAAAAATAGTAAGGATAAATATTGAGTTGTCTCCCAACAAGCGCTTTTCTTTAATGCCTTTTTAGCTAGGCATGATGATGGCAGTGATGCTCACATAAAGGATAAGAATTGAAACATAACGGGAGCATCATGAAGAATATGGCTAGCACATTTAAGTCTAACCCACTTCCTATGCATAGGGATTTTGTGAGCAAATAACTTATGGGAACAATAATCAACTATCATAGAAAGGTAAAACAAGCACAACTTCAAAATTTTAAGCACATAGAGAGGAAACTTGACATTATTGCAATTCCTACAAGCATATGTTCTTCCCTCATAATAATTTTCAGTAGCATAATGAAGGAATTCAACAATATAACCAGCAACTAAAGCATTCTTTTCATGATCTAGAAGCATAGAAAATTTACTACTCTCCACATAAGCAAAATTCTTTTCATTCAGAATGGTGGGAGTATCATAAGAGACTTGAACACTAAAAATTGTTTCCACATTAAAAGAGTAATGCTCAGAAAAAGGGTAATCATAATCATGACAAGTTTTATAAATATAATCATCACTACTTTTTATAGCATAAGTTTCATCACAATAATCATCATAAGTAGCAACTTCGTTCTCATCATAATCGATTGAAACCTCTTCCAAGATAGTGGAATCACTAAATAAAGTTGACACTCTTACAAATCCACTTTCATATTCATCACAATAAGATTAGACATCCTCCAAAATAGTGGGATCACTACTTCCTAAAGTTGACACTCTTCCACACTCACTTTTATCAATATAATCATCATAGGTAGGAGGCATGCTATCATCATAACAACTTTGCATATCAAAACTTGGGAGGCTAAAAATATCATCTTCATTAAACATAGCTTCCCCAAGCTTGGGACTTTTCATATCATAAGCGTAATCATCATCAATAGTATGGATAGCACCAATAGTATATCAATTATCATCATCACAATGAGTAGTCGGAGCAACATCATTTGGGAGAGATACCTTTTTACCTTTGTTGATACTCCTCTTCCTTTTCTTCTTCACATTATGTGTGGGTTCAACCTTCTTTATTGATGGGATTGGTTGAATAGAAAGCTCCTCCTCGTTACCTGATTCATCATAAGAAATAATAGGAGGAGATTGGGAAGTCTCTTCCCTTTCATTAGTAATCTCATCATATTCTATTTGCTTTCTTTTTTCTATGTAATTGGCAATGTAAGGATTTTCAATGCAATTCACCGCACAATACAAATAAATCTTCTCTAGATCAAAATCAAGAAATCTATCAAGATTAAACTTTGGAATACCCTCGGTTATACGTTTCATGTCTTCATACCCCAAAAGAAGACTAAGCTGTTTATGATGCTCAAGGGTAATCAAATTATCACAATTTTTGGATACGATTTGGTCATGAAACAATTTGCATTGGAAATTTAAATGACCACGTTCATTGCAAAGTTCACAAGGAGCACGAAAAATATTAAATTTTTCAGCACAATAATCAAGACTTTCTTGCAACCTTTTAGTTTATAAATATTTATGCCTCTTGCAATATATATCTTCTCTATTCGATGTGTTCATACAAACATGCACTCCACAACAGTTGACATGCTTATAAGAGATATTTTCTTCATGACTAGTGCAATCATCATTAGTACTATGGATATTCAAAGAGTTCATACTAACAACATTGCAATCATGCTCATCATTCAAAGATTTAGTGACAAACATTTTATAGATTTCATCTTCTAGCACTTGAGCACAATTTTCATTACCATCATACTCACAAAAGATATTAAAAAGACGAAGCGTATGAGACAAACTAAATTCCATTTTTTATAGTTTTTCTTTTATAAACTAAACTAGTGATAAAACAAGAAACAAAAAGATTCAATTGCAAGATCTAAAGATATACCTTCAAGCACTCACCTCCCCGGCAACGGCGCCAGAAAAGAGCTTGATGTCTACTACACAACCTTCTTCTTGTAGACGTTGTTGGGCCTGCAAGTGCACATGTTTGTAGGACAGTAGCAAATTTCCCTCAAGTGGATGACCTAAGGTTTATCAATCCGTAGGAGGCGTAGGATGAAGATGGTCTCTCTCAAACAACCCTGCAACCAAATAACAAAGAGTCTCTCTCTTGTGTCCCCAACACACCCAATACAATGGTAAATTGTATAGGTGCACTAGTTCGGCGAAGAGATGGTGATACAAGTGCAATATGGATGGTAGATAAAGGTATTTGTAATCTGAAATTATAAAAACAACAAGGTAGCGAGCGATAAAAGTGAGCGTAAACGGTATTGCAATGGTAGGAAACAAGGCCTAAGGTTCATACTTTCACTAGTGCAAGTTCTCTCAACAATAATAACATAGATAGATCATATAACAATCCCTCAACATGCAACAAAGAGTTGTTGGGGAACGTAGTAATTTCAAAAAAAATCCTACACACACGCAAGATCATGGTGATGCATAGCAATGAGAGGGGAGACTGTGTCCACGTACCCTCGTAGACCGAAAACGGAAGCGTTAGCACAACGCGGTTGATGTAGTCGTACGTCTTCACAGCCCGACCGATCAAGCACCGAAACTACGGCACCTCCGAGTTCTAGCACACGTTTAGCTCGATGACGTCCCTCGAACTCCGATCCAGCCGAGTGTCGAGGGAGAGTTCCGTCAGCACGACGTCATGGTGACGATATTGATGTTCTACCCGCACAGGGCTTCGCCTAAGCACCGCTACAATATTATCGAGGAGGACTATTGACGGTGTCCTGGACCAGGGGGTACTCAACACGTCGTCTCCCGATCAGTTGGATTGGGCCGAGACCCCCATGGCCGTATACTCATGGGCCAGTCCGGACAGCTGTCGCATACAAGGAAGAATCCACAAGACATGACGATCAAGATAAGGACTCCTCCCCCACCGGCGTATTCGGCTAGGACTCTTGTTATCCTAGGCCTCTGGTGCATTATATAAACCGGGGCCAGGCTAGTCGATAGACATATACAACGACAATCATACCATAGGCTAGCTTCTAGGGTTTAGCCTCTCTGATCTCGTGGTAGATCAACTCTTGTAATACCCATATCATCAATATCAATCAAGCAGGAGTAGGGTTTTACCGCCATCGAGAGGGCCCGAACCTGGGTAAACATTGTGTCCCTTGCCTCCTGTTACCATTGATCCTAAGACGCACTGCTTGGGACCCCCTACCCGAGATCCGTCGGTTTTGACACCGACATTGGTGCTTTCATTGAGAGTTCCGCTGTGTGATCGGCCAAAGGATCAATGGCTCGACTACAGGTCAACTGTGACCTCAGCTTCTTCGTCACCGGCTCGACTGGTCACCTTGGCTTGACCGAGGACTGCGCCCTACCTCTGATCGTCATGTTCGGGTGAAGGCCTTCATCAACACCAACTCCGATCTCTATCAAGACCATGGAGGAGTCATCCATGGAGCTCGGGGGCTCAACGTCAAATTGCCCTCAGGCGACCATGCTGTTTTTCTGGACAGCAAACTTGTATCCGCCGCCACCGCCTCCTCGAGTGTCGCTTAAATGATTACTTCGGTGGAGTTATGCGGAATTAAGTCTACAACAACCCTGCAAAAATTTCGTCGAGTTCCGATGGAGGAATCTCCAGCAATCTCCGATATACCGGAGCCCTGTTGAATCTGAACGAGAGTCCGGACAAGTTTAGGGCGTGGTATCCAGCATCTAGCTCGGATGTCCTTTGGGGGATACAACCATCGATTTGCTGCGGAATTCCCATATCTACCACCTGCCAAAACTTTAGCTCGATCCGACCGTCCAAACTCCGGGAAACTTCCGATTAGTGCATCACTTTTCGGATCTGTTTTCTGCGCGAGAACGAATCCGACCCGAATTCATCTTCTTTATGAACGGGATCTCGGACATCCTTTTTGAAGGAAGTTTTCGTATGGGGTGTTGTGTTTTATTCTCAAACACATCCCAGTAGTATTAAAAGTATTCTTGTAATACGAACTTCACCGTCGCGCCGGTGTCAAACCAGCCCGACAACATCACTCCACGGCGGCCGACCTGCGTTAGACACGTCGTCGCTTTGTTGAGCCGAGCTCAATTTCTTCGGATCATCATCTCAGCCAGCCGAACAATAGTTCGACATCGTGAAGGATAAATCGTCACCAAAATCGCCGCCCCACGAATTACACGGAGCGGGCACACCTGCATCGCCACACGGTCTCTTCATCAAGCCGGCATCGACCACGTCACGACCTGCATCGCTGGACCGGGGGCTTCATCATCTCTTCATCAACCTACTCCGGAGACTTCGGCGTCGCTGGCCGACCAGCTCCGTCACGTTAGCTGGACCGAGGGCTTTGCCTCGGCGAGCCAACCTTTGCCAGCATCGCCATGCCGTTGCTTTATCGCCCATCAGGCGATAGGTGTGCGGATCGAGTCTCAATTTTGGGAATCACCTTTCTTCGGATTGCTACAACAAATAAGCCAGGTGCTATTAATCCTGGTATTTTTTGCTTGTTAGGGTTCATTTTTCCCAATGAATTATTACTCTGATTTGTCCGTCATATGTATGCAGGTCTATCAAATGGTGGTCGCATTAACAACGGTCGCATGGTGGTTCGGTCAGTTTCTGTACATAGTCCGGCGAACGCCGCATCCGGAACTCGAACCGACCTGTGAATTCAGGCCTTGCCATGCCTTTACCGCATCACGCCGCCGCCCTGCATCGACATTGACTTCGGCGCCAGGCCATATTTCTTTTATTACTCACTTTGCATAAATTATTTGTTATGCAACGAATTTTTTTATTTTTATTTTTTTTATTACTATTATCTCCGGTTTGCACTATTTTTTGTGCACAGAACAATGATCCAGCCGGACTATATCCTTTGGCGTCACCTCGGCTAGACGTGGGGCTTCGTCAACACTTCATTACCCCATACCGGGGACTTCGGCATCCCCCTGCCGTCCTGCATTGACCACGCTATGTCACCACTTCGGAGTGCCGAGCTCTTTGCTCCGCCACCTCGGGACCGGCTCGGGGATGGAACCTTGTCCCGCATCAAGCTCGGACCGCGTCATCAATACCGAACACATTAACCAGCTAAGTTGTCTTCATGCTCAAAGTTTTAAATTTTGAACTTGTGTTCGGCTCGGCCAAGCATTATACTTTTTTGGAAAAAAGTTGCTTGTAAAAATTTCCTTGTCCAAACTTTGTTTGTGACGCGCAAATTTAAATACCCCGTTTACTTGGGGACTTCCTTCATGAAGCTTTTTCCTCTTGCATATGGTTATACTTGTACGGCTTCGTTCCTTGTTCGTGTATTATGCCACAATATGCACCATATTGACTTAAGCGATTTGCAAGCTGGGTTGCCTGGCTCCTGTGCTTACCCCTACGTTCCCGATTGTTCGGCTAGGGAGTAAAGGGAGCACCTCTGCGATTGTCACGATCGGGTCAACCGAGCCGGACCTCAGACTGGGTGAAGCCGAAAGCTAGCACTCTTATTGTTTTCAATCATGGTCGGCACACAACGGAACTCATGAGTACAAAAAATCTATTGCACAAGTCTCATAATAACAATGAGCACCGAAGAAAGGTATCGGTGGGGGTACTATTTTCTTCGAAGATGCTTCTTACTCTTTGCAGTAATATAGCATAAGTTCCCTGGGCACGCTTTGTCTGGTACAGCCTTATGGCCTGATTGCCTGGTTATTAGAAGCACCGTCGATATTCTCGACAGATGGAGTACATAACACTTTTTGGTCCTTGACCGAAGAGGGAGAAGCCGACGGTCGGTTAAGACGCGTTTAAAGTTCGGTTGAACATAGATATGATATAAGTACTTCGTCACATGCAATCATTCTTTTACCCAAGTCAATTCGGGGCTCTTAAATTTATATGAGCCGTTTTATGATAAGTGTTTCTCTTCTTAGTCGTTGCATAGTTTTTATTATTATTTATCACTCCTTTTTTTGACACAAGTGTACGGTCACTAGCCGGGGAGCCTAATTTCTCTCTCAAAGCCGCTAGAGTTTAGTTTGCTAAACTGGCCTAGTAAGAAGTACTCCGCCTTCGGGATAGGAGGTTGAAGCCGTAGGCTGACCCACTTGAAGTTTTGAGATAGGATGTGTCATGTTAAAGCACGGCAGAAGCACCTTTTTTTTCTAAAGTCCAATTTTCGGATTGGCACCGAACACTTGATCTAGTTCGGACATTAACCATTTGAATAAGTTTTTTGGCTTTTCAAGCCCATGGCACTATTAAACTATTTGTGTGTTTTCAGCACAAGTCTCGCAGTGCAATGCCGGACACCTTTAGAGATTCGGCAAAAACATTCTCGGATATTGCTATATATGCATCGGCTTCGAATTGTGTCTTCGGTCAATAGTTGGGTTGCCCGGCTCCTGCGCTTGCCTCCTATGTTCCGCTTTGTTCGGCTAGGTGTGCAAAGGGAGAACCACTGCGATTGTGCTTCCAGCTCACATGGTTAAGCACCTCAGTGGAGAAAGCCGAAAACTGACTGTCACAATAAGCATAAAATGGTCGGCGATCCGATGACGGTGTTAAACGACGGGCCATTCCTAACAATGGCCGAAGTGTTTACGGCTTGACCTCGACTATCGCCGAACAATACCGGGGGCTATTAACTGGCCTCCCAAACCAAATCCTCGATAGTTTGCTCTTACATTGGAGCTGAGGTTTCATGATCATGCTTAGCATGACAACCCAAACAAAGGAACCGATAGCGGGACTATTTTCTTTGGAAGACATTTCTTCTGTTAAACAGTAATATAACATGTCTCTCCGCGTACCTTTGTTTATAAAACCGTATGGACAGATTGCCTTGGTTGTTGTAAATCTTTGCCCTCATAAAGGCTTTATAAAGTAGGACAAACACTCCTCGGCTATTGGCTGAGGAGGTGGAAGCTGATGGTCGGTCAACAAAGTTTTGTACAATACGGTTCCGAGAATTAATGATGTAAAGTACTTGGATACATAGAGTCATTACACATAATTTGTGATTTTACTATAGATACCGATCCTTAATTCAGCCTCCCGTGCCCGCATTAAGGCTCGGAGGCTACTGGGCTTCGGGCTTATTATTTACAAATATTAAAGGGGCACATCGATCCCCTGATCTGGTGTTGCCACCCGACCAGTGTCTCGGGGGCTACTGCATTGCCTGTCCAATGCAGAAAATTTTAAGTGTAATACAGTCTCCGATGAGATTTTGATCCTCGGGTTGGTCGGCCGCACCCAACCCGAGTCTTGAGGACTGAGCACGCCGCTTTTTGTGTCCCGAAGTATTCTGCCGAGCTAGGACTTGATCCTCAGACCGATTTTGCAAATCAACCTGAGTCTCAGCGGCTACGGGGATCAGCGGTCTTATGTCATCCTTCATGGGCATCTCGGGTTTTAGACCGATACCCACCTTGAGGGCTACTGGCTATGTATCTCGGCAGAGAATAAATTGCATCAATCTAAAATATTGACAAAATTTGGCCCACATTCGGGATGGTGCACCACCTCGGAAGTAGTCCAGCATAAAGCTCGGGCACTAGTGGCTGGCTCCATAGAGGGCATTTCCGGCATTAAGCTCGGCTAAACTCCTTCAAACTTCTTTGAACCAAGGTGATTTACGACACCTCGGATACAGTCCGGCGTTGGAGCTCGGATACATAGTCCGGCGTTGGAGCTCGGATATAGTCCGGCGTTGGAGCTCGGATACAGTCTGGCGTTAGAGCCGGGAAGAAGTCCGGCATTGGTGCTTGGCTGCAAGAGATACCTTGAATGCAGTCCGGCGTTAGAGCTCGGACGCAAGAGGACACTGCCTCCCGGGAACAACTCCGAACCCGAGGTGTGGCATAAAAATAACAAGGCATTGATAAAGGCCGGAAACTTAAAGGGGCTCCTCGGATACCCGACGTGTAAACTCGTCGAATGCATTTCGGCGATCCTCAAGATAGAAGATGAGAAGATTTGTTGAACCAGTTTTCAAGACCGGCAACCGAAGATGAAGAACAGTTCAGAAGAATCGAGGAGAGTTCCTAACTTGAAGACCGATTCAGGGGGCTACTGACGGTGTCCTGGACTAGGGGGTACTCAACACGTCGTCTCCATCAGTTGGATTGGGCCGAGGACCCCCATGGCCGTATACTCATGGGCCAGTCCGGACAGCTGCCGCATACAAGGAAGAATCCACAAGACTTGGCGATCAAGACAAGGACTCCTCCCTCACCGGCGTATTCGGCTAGGACTCTTGTTATCCTAGGCCTCTGGTGCATTATATAAACCGGGGCTAGGCTAGTCGATAGACATATACAACAACAATCATACCATAGGCTAGCTTCTAGGGTTTAGCCTCTCTGATCTCGTGGTAGATCAAGTCTTGTAATACCCATATCATCAATATCAATCAAGCAGGAGTAGGGTTTTACCTCCATCGAGAGGGCCCGAACCTGGGTAAACATTGTGTCCCTTGCCTCCTGTTACCATTGATCCTAAGACGCACTGCTTGGGACCCCCTACCCGAGATCTGCCGGTTTTGACACCGACAACTATGGTGGAGGGGGGCATCGCACACGGCTAAGAGATAAATGATCAATTGTTGTGTCTAGAGGTGCCCCCCGCCCTCGTATATAAAGGAGCCAGGGGGGAGGGGGCGGCCGTCCAGGTAGGAGGCGCGCCATGGGGAGTCCTACTCCCACCGGGAGTAGGACTCCCTCCTTTCCTTGTTGGACTTGGAGAAGGGGGAAAGAGGAGGGAGAGAGAGGAAGGAAGGGGGGGCGCCGCCCCCCTCTTCTTGTCCTATTCGGACTAGGGGGGAGGGGCGCGCGGCCCTGCCCTGGCCGCCTCTCCTCTTCTCCACTAAGGCCCACTATGGCCCATTAAGCCCCCGGGGGGTTCCGGTAACACCTCGGTACTCCGGTAAAATCCCGATTTCACCCGGAACACTTCCGATATCCAAATATAGGCTTCCAATATATCAACCTTTATGTTTCGACCATTTCGAGACTCCTCGTCATGTCCGTAATCACATTCGGGACTCCGAACAAACTTCGGTACATCAAAACTCATAAACTCATAATATAACTGTCATCGAAACTTGAAGTGTGCGGACCCTACGGGTTCTAGAACAATGTAGACATGACCGAGAACTGTTTCCGGTCAATAACCAATAGCGGAACCTGGATGCTCATATTAGCTCCTACATATTCTACGAAGATCTTTATCGGTCAAACCGCATAACAACATACGTTGTTCCCTTTGTCATCGGTATGTTACTTGCCCGAGATTTGATCGTCGATATCTCAATACCTAGTTCAATCTCGTTACCGGCAAGTCTCTTTACTCGTTATGTAATACATCATCTTGCAACTAACTCATTAGTCACATTGCTTGCAAGGCTTATAGTGATGTGTATTACCGAGAGGGTCCAGAGATACCTCTCCGACAATCGGAGTGACAAATCATGATCTCGAAATACACCAACCCAACAAGTACCTTCGGAGACACCTGTAGAGCACCTTTATAATCACCCAATTACGTTGTGACGTTTGGTAGCACACAAAGTGTTCCTCCGGTAAACGGGAGTTGCATAATCTCATAGTCATAGGAACATGTATAAGTCATGAAGAAAGCAACAACAACATACTAAACGATCAAGTGCTAAGCTAACGGAATGGGTCAAGTCAATCACATTATTCTCTCAATGATGTGATCCCGTTAATCAAATGACAACTCTTTTGTCCATGGTTAGGAAACATAACCATCTTTGATAAACGAGCTAGTCAAGTAGAGGCATACTAGTGACACTTAGTTTGTCTATGTATTCACACATGTATCATGTTTCCGGTGAATACAATTCTAGCATGAATAGTAAACATTTATCATGAAATAAGGAAATAAATAATAACTTTATTATTTCCTCTAGGGCATATTTCCTTCAGTCTCCCACTTGCACTAGAGTCAATAATCTAGATTACACAGTAATGATTCTAACACCCATGGAGCCTTGGTGCTGATCATGTTTTGCTCGTGGAAGAGGCTTAGTCAACGGGTCTGCAACATTCAGATCCGTATGTATCTTGCAAATCTCTATGTCTCCCACCTGGACTTGGTCCCGGATGGAATTGAAGCGTCTCTTGATGTGCTTGGTCCTCTTGTGAAATCTGGATTCCTTTGCCAAAGCAATTGCACCAGTATTGTCACAGAAGATCTTCATTGGTCCCGATGCACTAGGTATGACACCTAGATCGGAAATGAACTCCTTCATCCGGACTCCTTCATTTGCTGCTTCTGAAGCAGCTATGTACTCTGCTTCGCATGTAGATCCTGCTACGACGCTTTGTTTAGAACTGCACCAACTTATAGCTCCACCGTTCAATATAAACACGTATCCAGTTTGCGATTTAGAATCGTCCGGATCAGTGTCAAAGCTTGCATCGACATAACCATTTACGACTAGCTCTTTGTCACCTCCATAAACGAGAAACATATCCTTAGTCCTTTTTAGGTATTTCAGGATGTTCTTGACCGCTGTCCAGTGATCCACTCCTGGATTACTTTGGTACCTCCCTGCCAAACTTATTGCTAAGCATACGTCAGGTCTGGTACACAACATTGCATACATGATAGAGCCTATGGCTGAAGCATAGGGAACATCTTTCATTTTCTCTCTATCTTCTGCTGTGGTCGGGCATTGAGTTTGACTCAACTTCACACCTTGTAATACAGGCAAGAATCCTTTCTTTGCCTGATCCATTTTGAACTTCTTCAAAACTTTATCAAGGTATGTGCTTTGTGAAAGTCCAATTAAGCGTCTTGATCTATCTCTATAGATCTTGATGCCCAATATGTAAGCAGCTTCACCGAGGTCTTTCATTGAAAAACTTTTATTCAAGTATCCTTTTATGCTATCCAGAAATTCTATATCATTTCCAATTAACAATATGTCGTCTACATATAATATCAGAAATGCTACAGAGCTCCCACTCACTTTCTTATAAATATAGGCTTCTGCAAAAGTCTGTATAAAACCATATGCTTTGATCACACTATCGAAGCGTTTATTCCAACTCCGAGAGGCTTGCACCAGTCCATAAATGGATCGCTAGAGCTTGCACACTTTGTTAGCATCTTTTGGATCAACAAAACCTTCTGGTTGCATCATATACAACTATTCTTCTAGATATCCATTCTGGAACGCAGTTTTGACATCCATTTGCCATATTTCATAATCATAAAATGCGGCAATTGCTAACACGATTCGGACAGACTTAAGCATCGCTACGGGTGAGAAAGTCTCATCGTAGTCAACCCCTTGAACTTGTCGAAAACCTTTTGCAACAAGTCGAGATTTGTAGACAGTTACATTACCATCAACGTTAGTCTTCTTCTTGAAGATCCATTTATTTTCGATGGCTTGCCGATCATCGGCAAGTCAACCAAAGTCCATACTTTGTTCTCTTACATGGATCCCATCTCAGATTTCATGGCCTCAAGCCATTTTGCGGAATCTGGGCTCATCATCGTTTCCTCATAGTTCATAGGTTCGTCATGGTCAAGTAACATGACCTCCAAAATAGGATTGTCGTACCACTCTGGTGCGGATCTTATTCTGGTTGACCTACGTGGTTCGGTAGTAACTTGATCTGAAGTTTCATGATCAATATCATTAGCTTCCTCACTAATTGGTGTAGTCGTCACAGGAACTGATTTCTATGATGAATTATTTTCCAACAAGGGAGCAGGTACAGTTACCTCATCAAGTTCTACTTTCCTCCCACTCACTTCTTTCGAGAGAAACTCCTTCTCTAGAAAGGATCCATTCTTGGTAACGAATGTCTTGCCTTCGGATCTGTGATAGAAGGTGTACCCAACAGTTTCCTTTGGGTATCCTATGAAGACACATTTCTCCGATTTGGGTTCGAGCTTATCAGGTTGAAGTTTTTTCACATAAACATCACAGCCCCAAACTTTAAGAAACGACAACTTTGGTTTCTTGCCAAACCATAGTTCACAAGGCGTCGTCTCAATGGATTTTGATGGTGCCCTATTTAACGTGAATGCGGTCGTCTCTAAAGCATAACCCCAAAACGATAGCAGTAAATCAGTAAGAGACATCATAGATCGCACCATATCTAGTAAAGAGCGATTACGATGTTCGGACACACCATTACATTGTGGTGTTCCGGGTGGCGTGAGTTGCAAAACTATTCCGCATTGTTTCAAATGTAAACCAAACTCGTAACTCAAATATTCTCCTCCGTGATCAGATCGTAGAAACTTTATTTTCTTGTTACGATGATTTTCAACTTCACTCTGAAATTCTTTGAACTTTTCAAATGTTTCAGACTTATGTTTCATTAAGTAGATATACCCATATCTGCTTAAATCATCTGTGAAGGTGAGAAAATAACGATACCCACCGCGAGCTTCAATATTCATTGGACCACATACATCAGTATGTATGATTTCCAACAGATCTGTTGCTCGCTCCATAGTTCCGGAGAACGGCGTTTTAGTTATCTTACCCATGAGGCATGGTTCGCAAGTACCAAGTGATTCATAATCAAGTGATTCCAAAAGTCCATCAGTATGGAGTTTCTTCATGCGCTTTACACCAATATGACCTAAACGACAGTGCCACAAATAAGTTGCACTATCATTATTAACTCTGCATCTTTTGGCTTCAACATTATGAATATGTGTATCACTACTATCGAGATTCATCAAAAATAGACCACTCTTCAAGGGTCCATGACCATAAAAGATATTACTCATATAAATAGAACAACCATTATTCTCAGATTTAAATGAATAACCGTCTTGCATCAAACAAGATCCAGATATAATGTTCATGCTCAACGCTGGCACCAAATAAAAATTATTCAGGTCTAAAACTAATCCCGAAGGTAGATGTAGAGGTAGCATGCCGACAGCGATCAGATCGACTTTGGAACCATTTCCCACGCGCATCGACACCTCGTCCTTAGCCAGTGTCCGCTTAATCCATAGTCCCTATTTTGAGTTGCAAATATTAGCAACAGAACCTGTATAAAATACCCAGGTGCTACTGTGAGCTCTGGTAAGGTACACATCAATAACATGTATATCACATATACCTTTGTTCACCTTGCCATCCTTCTTATCCGCCAAATACTTGGGGCAGTTCCGCTTCCAGTGACCAGTCTATTTGCAGTAGAAGCACTCAGTCTCAGGCTTAGGTCCAGACTTAGGTTTCTTCTCTTAAGCAGCAACTTGTTTGCTGTTCTTCTTGAAGTTCCCCTTCTTCTTCCCTTTACCCTTTTTCTTGAAACTGGTGGTCTTGTTGACCATCAACACTTGATGCTCCTTTTTGATTTCTACCTCTGCAGCCTTTAGCATTGCGAAGAGCTCGGGAATAGTCTTGGTCATCCCTTGCATATTATAGTTCATCAAAAAGCTCTTGTAGCTTGATGACAGTGATTGGAGAATTCTGTCACTGACGCAATCATCCGGAAGATTAACTCCCAGTAGAATCAAGTGATTGTTATACCCAGACATTTTGAGTATATGCTCATTGACAGAACTATTCTCCTCCATCTTGCAGCTGTAGAATTTATTGGAGACTTCATATCTCTCAACCCGGGCATTTGCTTGAAATATTAACTTCAACTCCTGGAACATTTCATATGCTCCATGACGTCCAAAACGTCGTTGAAGTCCCGGTTCTAAGCCGTAAAGCATGGCACACTGAACTATCGAGTAGTCATCAGCTTTGCTATGCCAAACGTTCACAACGTCCGCAGTTGCATCTGCAGCAGGTCTGGCACCCAGCGGTGCTTCCAGGACGTAATTCTTCTATGCAGCAATGAGGATAATCCTCAAGTTACGGACCTAGTCTGTGTAATTGATACCATCATCTTTCAACTTAGATTTCTCAAGGAACGCACTAAAATTCAACAGAACAACGGCACGAGCCATCTATCTACAATCAACACAGACATGCAAAATACTATCAGGTACTAAGTTCATGATAAATTCAAGTTCAATTAATCATATTACTTAAGAACTCCCACTTAGATAGACATCCCTCTAATCATCTAAGTGATCACGTGATCCAAATCAACTAAACCATAACCGATCATCATGTGAAATGGAGTAGTTTTCAATGGTGAACATCATTATATATGTTGATCATATCTACTATATGATTCACGCTCGACCTTTTGGTCTCAGTGTTCCGAGTCCATATCTGCATATGCTAGGCTCGTCAAGTTTAACCTGAGTATTCTGCGTGTGCAAAACTGGCTTGCACCCGTTGTAGATGGACGTAGAGCTTATCACACCCGATCATCACGTGGTGTCTGGGCACGACGAACTTTGGCAACTGTGCATACTCAGGGAGAACACTTTTATCTTGAAATTTAGTGAGAGACAATCTTATAATGCTACCATCAATCAAAGCAAGATAAGATGCATAAAGGATAAACATCACATGCAATCAATATAAGTGATATGATATGGCCATCATTATCTTGTGCTTGTGATCTCCATCTCCGAAGCACCGTCATGATCACCATTGTCACCGGCGCGACACCTTGATCTCCATCGTCGCATCGTTGTTGTTTCGTCACCTATTGCTTCTACAACTATCGCTACCGCTTAGTGATAAAGTGAAGCAATTACAGGGCGATTACATTGCATACAATAAAGCGACAACCATATGGCTCCTGCCAGTTGCCGATAACTCAGTTACAAAACATGATCATCTCATACAATAAAATATAGCATCACGTCTTGATCATATCACATCACAACATGCCCTGCAAAAACAAGTTAGACGTCCTCTACTTTGTTGTTGCAAGTTTTACGTGGCTGCTACGGGCTGAGCAAGAACCGTTCTTACCTACGCATCAAAACCACAACGATAGTCCATCAAGTTAGTGCTGTTTTAACCTTCTCAAGGACCGGGCGTAGCCACACTCGGTTCAACTAAAGTTGGAGAAACTGACACCCGCCAGCCACCTGTGTGCAAAGCACGTCGGTAGAACCAGTCTCGCGTAAGCGTACGCGTAATGTCGGTCTGGGCCGCTTCATCCAACAATACCGCTGAACCAAAGTATCACATGCTGGTAAGCAGTATGACTTGTATCGCCCACAACTCACTTGTGTTCTACTCATGCATATAACATCAACGCATAAAACCTGGCTCGGATGCCACTGTTGGGGAACATAGTAATTTCAAAAAAATTCCTACGCACACGCAAGATCATGGTGATGCATAGCAACGAGAGGGGAGAGTGTGTCCACGTACCCTTCTAGACCGAAAGTGGAAGCGTTAGCACAACGCGGTTGATATAGTCGTACGTCTTCACGGACCGACCGATCAAGCACCGAAACTACGACACCTTCGAGTTCTAGCACACGTTTAGCTCGATGACGTCCCTCGAACTCCGATCCAGCCGAGTGTCGAGGGAGAGGTCCGTCAGCATGACAGCGTGGTGACGATCTTGATGTTCTATCGTCGCAGGGCTTCGCCTAAGAACCGCTACAATATTATCGAGGAGGACTATGGTGGAGGGGGGCACCGCACACGGCTAAGAGACCAATGATCAATTGTTGTGTCTAGAGGTGCCCCCCTGCCCCCGTATATAAAGGAGCCAGGGGGGAGGGGGCGGCCGGCCAGGGAGGAGGCGCGCCATGGGGAGTCTACTCCCACCGGGAGTAGGACTCCCTCCTTTCCTTGTTGGACTTGGAGAAGGGGGAAAGAGGAGGGAGAGAGAGGAAGGAGGGGGGGGGGGCGCCGCCCCCCTCTCCTTGTCCTATTCGGACTAGGGGGGAGGGGTGCGCGGCCCTGCCCTGGCCGCCTCTCCTCTTCTCCACTAAGGCCCACTATGGCCCATTAAGCCCCCGGGGGGTTCCGGTAACCCCTCGGTACTCCGGTAAAATCCCGATTTCACCCGGAACACTTC